>NW_020524303.1:0-88389 GCF_003368295.1 Carassius auratus
GTTAGGGTTTCTTCCATAAAATCATCAGGAGGCATTCATAGAATCTTCAAAATTACATTTTATTAACCGCCACACTCATATACGGTTCACAATAGTGAAAGACAATATGGGAAAACAAAAAAAACAACCACTAACTGATATAAAATCAACGCGCTACTGTATTCTGGACCTAAGATGTTTCTCCAGGGATCCCTCACCAGAACTGACCCCGCCATAGACAAATCACACCCTTTTTAACAAAAACAGATCAAACCATTTTATAATTACATGGGGACTCAAGTCCATACATCAAACCTAAATGAAAAAGAAAGGTATAATATATACACAAACTCTATAAGCATTAAATTCCATTCACCATAAAGTAATAATAAAGTAAACTGGAAAGAATGCCCTTTATTATAACAACATTACAATTTTAAAAAACAATCCAAACCCTTGTGGTACCCCAACTACATTTCCCATAATTCCTAACACAGGATATAAAGGACCTCAGGAAATGCCGCGCTCTTTTAATTACAAACCTTGGCTCAATGCTGCAGTCATGGATCCCGGCAGAACCACGGGTAAGATGCTCAATCCTTCAACTAACTGAAGAAAATAGTAACCCATATCTTGTGTAGTTGTGGTTTTATTAAATCACTAGCGTGCACTTTAGTAATGAATTGTGTCGCTCTTTGACTTTCAATGCGCTCATAAGAGACAACATGCACAACTAACACTAAATGTTTTGGGGTAAATAATATTAAAGAAACAAATAAATACATTAAATTTATAAACAAACAAACAAAAAAAGTATTAATTCCCTTAAACAAAAATCTATTTATCCTACAAAGAAAATGAATTAAATTAAAAGTATTCGAACAATTGAATTAACTAGCCCAATTCTTACTACAAGTGTGGCCTTAGCCATCACATTTACCTTTTGAAAGGTATTGCCACAGTGGCAGATTTTTGTACCCTTTTTTGTACCCTTTTTTGAGTGTGGCAGGCCTCCCTTCAGTCTTTTACCATTGCCTATGCGGTTAAAACACTTCAACTTCAACTTTTTTTCTCTCTAGCACTTTAGTTCATTAAGTTGACTTGACAATTACAGGAAATTATGAAGAGGGAGGGATGAGTACATAAGCAGACTCAAACTGATGTTTTTCCCCCCCATAAGGCACCACAGCTCATGTTGTGGCAACATGTGCTTTCTCCTCTTGACTAACTCCCTATTTGATCTAAATGTAAGATGAAATGCACATATTATGCTGCTCATACAGCCTTTAAAAGGCAAGCCTCTATAGTAGCTTTCGTCTCCACATGGTCCTCAGCAAAAAGGCCAAATCGGTTTGCGTTTAGCCCCAGACAGTGAGCATTAGCAGGGGAGGCCTCTTTCTCAAGCTCATCCTGAAGAAAGGCCTTTAGTACTCAAAGCTCAGGGACAAGATCACACCTCGACTGAAACAACTTGAAAGGCAATTTTCCATACCTTTGCTCTTCAGTACATTCTCTTCCTCTTCCTTATCAACTAAACGCCCTCCCCTCTGTGAACTCCAACTCCGAGCTTAAATGCTTCTCCAAGATGTTTGTATTCACTCAGTGACATGATGAAATATGAGGCTCCATTTAAACTTCCAAAACCAGCCCAGTGGGCTCATGTTGTTAGTTGGCTTGTGTGATGAATTGTATTAGTGTGCACTGGCAAGTCTAGCAAGTGCTTTAATAAGATGATGCTTTGACTGTTTCTTATTAAAACACCTTGTTTTCTGATAGCTCTAGTTTCATATATGCCTTTTATTAGATTTTATTTTGTAACATTGTCCCCCTGAGTTTTCTTACAAAGCTGTACCAGAGAAAGGTAATTGTTGATTTCACAGTTTTGGGAATAGCAATTGACCTATTTGGTGATTTACATTTACTGTGACTTGAAGCACGTTAAACTGTGTTGATATTCCTACATGCCTGGTTTACAACTTTAATATTTCTTAAATTCTATTTGAATGGACTGGAATCAAATAGGTGTGTGTGTGTGGGTAAACCGCTTTCTATCTTTTTGGTTAACTTTGTTTGGTCTAACCTACCGCCATGCACATATGCCTGATATATTATACACATTACTCTTAATGCAAGTTTCATTGCAGTGACGAGTGTTGGGTAAGAGTTAGCTCTTCAAAGTAATGCATTACGAACTAATTGTAAACTTACGTTAGTTAACTTTTTATATAAAAACAGTTAAGATGGGTTCACAGTTATCTTTTGTTACTTTTTTAAATAATGAGCAGGGCTTTCGATTGGTTTTTAATATAAAAATCCAATCCAAAAGCCCTTTTACACCAAAAAGTGTAATGAATAAACCTCAGTCTGAAGTAAAAGTAAATTCACGTCTGTACAGTAGAACGCAGGAGAAGGTTCGACACTCTCGCAGCAATAAAAACAAACAATGAAGCACAACGGTTAGTTTTATCTAAAGTCATTTTTTGCTTATTAGTATGGTTGAACTGGAATCCTCAAAGGTCAGCAGCAAAGAATTAGTTAATAAAATGGGCTTAGATACATCTTGTGTTTAACATTTCATTATGCAAGTTTTGCGTCATGTTCTAAGTTTGCATTTCACTGTTTTAATTCATTTTATTGAATACTAAATCAGTTTTTTTTTTTTTTTTTTGCAAGTGGGATGATTAATGCAATTCACATTTCGTCTAGAACTACATGTTCACACAGTGCACTCAACGCCTCCGTACTTCTGATTTCTCCAGGACAGGAGACTTGTCCGTCAATAAATGGGAAAAACGAAGAACTGAACATTACTTTTTGAAAAGGTAGCTCAGATATTTGCTTGTAAATTAAAAATTAATGTGTTACTTAACTAGTTACTTGAAAAAGTAATCTGATTATGGTGATATGACCTCATTGGCCCTTCCTTCGTGACCTGGCTTGCTACAGTGGAAATGGAGTGAGTGAATAAAAGGAAATGGGATAGACTAAGTTTTTCAGTGGTTGATTTGGGCTCCTATAGCCCTAGCCATCCCCTAGATTCATCGTCTTCCTCCCTGTGTGTGTGGAAGTCACAGAGACCAATAGGAATAGATCTGTATGAATCACACACAGTTAGGTCTGGGACAACGTCGATGACCTCAACGCAAAAAATATGTCTACGCAAAATATACTCCTCGATTCGTCGACCTGTTTTTATTTCTCTAAAAAAAACGTTTGCAAAACATTTACCTTATGTGCGCTGAATATACACGATGGCCGGATCAATATTCTGTCCAACGTTATATAATCAATCCAGGGGTTTTTCTGCATTGATCTTTTTTTTTTTTTGGCGGCTGTCAAAGCCTTGTTTGATGCGTTTACAGGAGGCGTACGAGAGAGAGCCCCGGCTATGTGCGCGCACTCAGTCTTGAAACAACATGAGCGCTTCTTGCTCTCTCTCTCTCCCTTGTACATATTAATCAAAATCATTAACACAATAAAAAAAGGGCGAAACACCAAAGTTTCACGCGCTCGCGCACTCACAGTCTTCAAACTACACGAGCGCTGTCTGGCTCTCTCTCTCTCTCTCTCTCTCTCTCTCTCTCTCTCTCTCTCTCTCTCTCTCGTGCATATTAACCAAAATCATTAGACACAATAAAAAAGGGTGGAACGCAAAAGTTTCACGTGGAGCATTCAGATATTTTTTTTTTTTCCTCCATGACAGGCTGCTGGCTCCCACTGTTTGATTTTTTGGAAAAGCACTCTCTGTATTAGCTTAAAGCCCTCAAGTTTACATTGGTTACTGTATTCTTTCAATTGCTCTAAACAAGTATTTTGGGTGACCTTTTTTATTGAATGCTAGACATCAAGTTGTTTCATCTGAAAGAAATTTTTTTAAGCTAGGCCCTATGTCTTCAAGTTTGTTTCAGTAAGCGATGTTTTCAAGGCTTCAAGGTTTTATTGAATGCTATCTCTATACAAGTGCAAAGTAATGCATTCTTAGTCTTTTTTGTAATTTTTAGAGCAATAAACATATATTGCAATGTTAAGGAATCCATGTTTTTTTCATTCCGATATGTAAATTAACATGTATAAATTGTTAGTAGTCAATCAATGCGGAGATAATCGAAATCGAATCGGTCTGAAAAAAAATTATCGTTAGATCAATCGATGCATCGGAAAAATAATCGCTAGATTAATCGTTTAAAAAATAATCGTTTATTCCAGCCCTACACACAGTGCAGCCCTGTCAATGTCACTGCCATCATTCCTCTGCAGACTTGAGCACTAACTAGTTTACCTTGGATCACTGATTCCACTCTTTGTTTCCTTTCTCCACACGTCTTATGTTCTCCATCAAGCTGTATGGGGACTAATCAAAGTCGACAACCTCCCACCTTCCCACACCAGCCGCTGTGCAGCCGGCACTGGCTCACGCTCCGACGTGAAGGGACCGCAAAGTTCAGATTACTTTAAGTTCCATTGTGATTATTCTTATCTGCTATCAAATTAAAGCCGAGCAACATTTCACAATGGGCTTCCACCTATGAATATAGAGGAGTTTAGACAGCGAGAGGGTCCTTGGGGGGTGTTTGCACAAATAGGATATGAAAGACCTCGTTATCAGCGCGCCAATGTTTGCAGAGATAAGCAGGACAGACTGCTGCAATCCTCCTGGAAGGAAGAAAAAAATAAAAAATCTGCGGATGCACCACATATGGTCACACATCACATATATCTATGTGCTATTCATCAAGGCTCAATGATAGGGGGGAAATAAGCAGGGCTGACATAACTGCACAAGCCGAGGCGGCCTGATATATATACACGTGTTGGGTTAGAGGGTCACAGGATTCACTGCAGACAGATGTTGATGTCCCCCAGCTGTCGGAATCTGCCGTCATATTACTTTCGCACTGCAATCTTTCTCCCTCCCTTCTCGTCCGGTCTCGCTCTTTCGGACTCCTCCATAATTGCCATGTCGAGAATTTGTGGTTCTTCATAAACCGGCTGCTGTCGGATGGCACTTCCCGTGGCCAGCCCTGGAAACAGATGTCCGAGTCACCGGCCTCCATTAGTCCGGCCCTCGCACAGGGATAACTCATTCCTCCAGACCGGCCTCCAGACATCAGGCTCTCTCCTCGCATTCATCTGGTCTCAGAGCCAGAGAATGAGTTTAAGAGAGAGATGGAGAGGCAGACAGGGAGACGCTGGGTGTCTAATGACAGGGCACGGTGCCATGGAGTTTCTTTAACTCACGCTTGTTCCTGTAAACTCTAACGCCAGTGCGCCTGCTAGCAGTGTCACTCCATTTTAGACACTCATTAAGGTCGTGCATGTCTCCACCTGTCACCGTGCACAAGTCTGTGATGGTTACCTGCCGATGTTGTCCTACCACGAACATGATTTTGTTTGTTCCTGGGCCAATTATTCATTGCATGCTGACATATCTGCAAAATGTTTGGGGTACTTTTCCACCCTGCAGGTCTTAAGAGGAAGTCTGCGATGATCAAATAATGCAGTCCTAGAGAGGACTAAAAAAAACCTGTAAATGTTAGAGGTAATGGGCCTCATTTCTGAAGGAATCTAATCCACCCACGTTTTCGTCATAAATCTCCAGACATAATTATTTTCAAGGACTGTGAGCTTCTGTTCAGCTTTATTAATCAATAAAAATACCCATATTAATGCTGTAAGTGGTCTTTGGCTGTCTTCCGAAGCTTTTTTTATTTGAAGATTGCTGTTGCATGCACTGCTGCTCCTGGAGACATGTGCCTTGAAGACACATGTCTCTGATTGAATTGTGGGACAGTTGAATTGTTCGCTGTGGGGTCCTTTTTGATATTTTCACTTAAACGATACTGAATAGTGAGACATCTATCTAGCAGGAGTCTCACGTAATCCCGTCCTCACCCCTCCCCAGGCCTGTGATTGGCTGAGAGGGGTCTCAGCTTGTTGCCTGAAGGGGCAGATTGCAGCAGATTGGTGCAGTGCTGCTGAGGCTGGCATGCTGATGCCAGGGACACTGTGACTGGCAGCATGATATAGCCCACAAGAGGACGACTCTCTGAGATGCTAATGAGAGCAGAGCACCTGTTAGACATAGACAGGCCCCACAGGGGGTACAGAGAGAGTGAATAAGGGACAGAAAACCATCCAAATTCACCAGACTCAACATTTGGAAGAGTAACTGCGCTGTTACTTTTTTTTGGAGTTATTTAGGGGTATTGAAACACAATAGAGAAAGGAGTGGGTTTTTTTTTTTTTTTTTTTATCCAGACAAGCAGTCACGAGGATTAAAAGTGGGGTATGTATTTTTTCAAAAACGCTTTAGAAAACTGAGTCGGGCTGTGTACCAAAAGAAACTTGTAGCCAATTAGCAGTAAGGGGCATGGCCACTCATGATGGGGAGGAGAGAGTACTCAGTTCGCAGGACAGACATTAGCCGAGCCGAGTGATGACCGAAAGATAGAGATGGATTAAAAAAAAAACTAAAAAAAAAAAAAAACAAGAGGAAAATGTCTGAAAAACAAAAGAATGCTTATGATAGGTCAAGTAGGACCCATGTAAATATTGAATCCGACTTCCAGCTTTCTGCCATGTTGTCTGAGTTGTGCTCATATGTGTGGGATGGAGCTATCGAAATAGGGGAAATACCCTTTTGGGGTAGCAATGTGTTTGTATTGGTGATTTAAATATATTAACAATGGCTACCAGAAATCACTTACCCCACCTTTAAATAAACTTTAAATTGTTCACTCAACTACATATAGTTTGTTATATCAATTACCTAAAAAGTTTAAATGGTTGCCTTAAAATGTGTTAAATGAACTTCAACACAAGTTAACATGACAAAATATTTTTATTAACTAATTATCCTGGCATAAGAGCACAAATAAACCTTAATTAACCATAACCATTAATGCTTATTAAAACATTTACATATTAGCACTACATAAACATAAGTGTAAATGTGTACATAACTGCTTGAATGAGAAAAAAAAAAAAACACAAATCAAAAATTAAAATCAAACTATTTTGCCTTTTAAGTGTTGTACAAATCCTGGATATCATTACAACTCCAGATCACCAGGATTTCTTCTTGTTTTACCACTACCACATCACTGCAGATTGATGGTGCTAACTCTGGTCACCCAAAACTATAAGTCGTCATGTCGTTAATAAATTCCTGCTCAGAACCTGTGTTTTGATTAAAAACAAAGGGGAAACATTAGCATTAAAACGTGCCTTACAATCGTAAAGCTTACGGACTCCAATAAATATGTGCATTTATATAGAAGTTTACTTACAAATTTGTCTAAGCTCTACAAAGTGACAGTCATTCCCTTGATGTCTGCATAGCACTGTGATATATTTACAACTGAAAAAGGACTTGCTGCGATCCATCCACAAGATCATTGAATTCTGTGCTGATCTTCAGTTGTTAACAGATTTTATGTATAAATTAAAAATCTTTCCTTAGAAAGTCAAAGGTCATAAGTTTACGTTTCAATTACCAAAGCCTTACTTTACAATTCAGATGAGGCTTTTAAATTACATAAAACATGGAATTAGAACAAAAAAAAGCAAATTTTACACATTTGTGTCTATCTTTATTGCAGGGCAGATTATACAAGATTTAAGCTATTAGCGGTTATTCAATAACCTTTAGCTTTGAAAGAATATACTTAATGTATAATTGTACAGCAGTGGATTCCACCAACCTGTCTATTTCCCAGTTATCAAAAGTCATAAATAATAACATGTCTTCCAGAGTTTCATTACAACCTTTTTTTATGAATATGGATAAGGCAATGCTATATTCACTTTCACTTGTTTTTTTTTTTTTTTTATCTCTCGATGGAGTGCTGTGAATCACCACAGATAATATCGGCTGTCCGCTTGGTGTGAATTAAGCCCATACGCCCCCTCTTTGTGCACTCCCTGTGCTTTCCCACAATCCAATCTTGACAGCCTGACTGATGTAGACGATAAGCTGGAAAACCAGGGGTTCAGCCAATCTCCCCCGGCCCCCTGCCCTGTTCAAACCAGTAGCAGAAAACATATCATCTGGAACCTGTGAGAAAAGGCCAGGACACTATGGGATCTTTTATTAGCCATCTGACCTGTGTATATGTGTGTGTGTGTTTGTGTGAATCACCCTCACTCATGCCCTTAGATCATGCCTGTCATCTCAAACAACATTGCAGACAGGTTTCAGTACAACAACCTCATGTTCAGCTTTGTTTTTCGAGTAGCTCTAAAACAGTGGTTTCCGTACAGAACTGCTTCTCTGCTCTGAAATCACGTTTTGTCTTTCTCTTTCACTCTGTAGTACATCATTGAACAAATGAGCCGATTAACAGTGCTGGTAGCTCACTTTCTCACAGAGGATTTGAAGGAAGTGCTTTGAGGAAGCTGGTAGATAGACAGGTGGTATTGTTGAGGATCATACAGCATCTCCCTCGATTACCTGCCTGTGATATCGGCACGTGTACCTCTTATGGACACCAGTGGAAGTCTTTTATATGAAATAGGAATTTCGTTTTTGTTAATGTACTGTATATACTGAAAGGATTACTGTGCTCTGTGCACACTTAAAGCTCGCTGTGTTGGATATTTGCCAACCAAGCATCTGGTCATATCAGTGATGGTTTGAAAGATGCTGGGAGTATGTTAACGTTTTCCGCTGCAGAATTATGTATCACATACCAGATTGATAGGTCGGTTCATCCCCCCTGATAGTGATGCAGTGATGCAATCAAACAACTATTGCTCCACCATCATTTCCATCATTCTCACTGACACATATGCAGATCCAAGCACACTTTGATGTATTCATCTAAGGAAACTTTTAGTCTTGAAGACTTTTAGAAAAGAAATACTCTCAAAATGCTTTACAAACTTTCACCACAGTGTATTAAATCTATGTAATGTATTAAGTGTGGAAATATACATCCTTTTTTTTCCCTATTGAAAGTCATGAAATTTTCCACTGCATTGTCATTTCCATCTCATCTCAAATTATACATTTGATTTTGTAATGGAGGTACACTGGTAGACATGACATTTTGAAGTAATTTGTAATAAAAACCCCGTCTCCTTTTGTCATGCAAAGGCTAATTTCATCAGTAGCATCCTCAATGCACACAATTAAACCATGTTTCACACTTTTTGCATGATCTGAGAAAATTACAGCTTGATTGAAAATTACGCACAATAAAATATTCTGTGAGGTTTTCCCTATTTTTTTATTTATTTACATTTCACATCTGATGTCTGACATTTTTGCCCAATCTGACTTTTTTTAGGTGCCAAATTGTTTGGTTTGATGGAAACTGAAAATAGGGCAGTTGTAGTAATAATAATAATTATTATTATATATACATCTTGAAATTTCAACTGAGGAAGACAGAGTCCAATAATTGCTAAGTGTGGCCAATCCTGGAAAAAATCTATAGTTACACAAACTTTTTTCAGAATACTTTTTCAAAAGTATTCCACATTTAAATGATGAAAGCATGCTTAAACTTTTCGAAGACCGTTATAAATTTCATGTCAAAAGTTTAAACCTGTTAGTTTGCATACGAAACCCCCTCTGGGATCTAAAAGTGCCTGAAGCTCAAGAAACTCTGATACAGTAAATGCACAAACATCTGTACATATATATTTGGATCATCCTCTGTTGATTATTTCCAAACTAATGAATTCAGTTAGCATGTTCCACACATTCCCACGATATCAGCCTGTAATGAATTAGCAGCTGTTGACAGTTGTCTGCAGGGATACAAGTAATAGAGAAATCCAAGTAATGGCATATTTTTCATTACGCCCCTTCAGAAATGGTTTTCATTCTTCCTCTGCCTAAGGTGAAGAACGTGCCGGTATGTCGTTCCCCGGAGTGGCATTGACAATAAAACCCACACAACTGTTTACGTCTTTTGTAACTTTATTACTATTGATTTTTGACACTAAGGGATGAGATCTATGGAGCGATTTTCGCCTTGTTCTGTAGACTGTACACCCGCATGGCCAGTAATTGATAGAATTACTCTGCATATACTATAGGCGTGATCACGGCTAATGGATTTATCGCTGTTGTATATTATTCCTGGTAGGTGTTCATTGACAACAATGTTCCAATTAATCAACATAACACTGACCTTTACTTCCATTTCACTGCTATTCTGCTTCTCATGTTTTACAGTGCATCCACACAAGTAAAATATCCAACTTTAATCGCAAATTTCATTATGCCACTGATTACAAATGCTCAAAATGTCTTAGTCTCTGAGCCAAACTTGTCCCCTTTGGTCAATTTGTCAGTTTGCCAGTACAGGGAGGGCACCTTGGGGCCGACTTCTGGTCATTTCTCTGTGTCTGACAGGAATCTCGCTAGACCAGGGAGAAACAAATGTGTTCCGCTCAGCAAGCACCTCTCCACAACCCTGTCATCGGCGCTCATTAGTCAAACGCTGCTTCTCAGCAAATGTGACACCAGTCGCTCGCTTCATATCCACAAGCAGCCGCTCCCAAAGGCATGCTGTTTTTAGAGATCTTCCAGAAGACACGCAGAAAAACTCTACAAAAATCTGATTTCACCTCCGCCGCAGACGTTTCATCAAAAACTGAAGTGAACACAGATGAGCGCTGAGTCTGTTTGTGTTCCCCTCTTTTAAGAGCACAGACTCTGCATCCCTGTATGTGAGGCATACACGTGATCTCACATTAACAGTTTGCACAGCTGCGAATGCGAATGCATATGATACTTTATCATTTTTACCAATTCTAATAACATTTTGATGGCAAGATAAGCTATGATCTAATAAATCATTTATAGATTTAGCAAAGCAAATTTCAGTCAGGCTTACAGTTTTAGAAAACTTTAACATTTTGCAGGGTTTTATTTAATGCAGTTAAGAATACATATACGGGCATATTGAGCTCATAACCAAATCTTGAACATGATGATTTTTCTTCTATAAATTCTTGTAGAAGCACTTGTGCTGTTGGTTAAATGAATGTGTTTCATCCATGAATTTATGAAACCATGTACGTGGTGGTTAGGCTCTGTCTTTTGCAAGTAAAAAATATCAGTAGTATATTGTCTGAATAATTAAAAGACAGTTGATGTGAAGTGCATTTGAACCAGTGGGCACTCAATGTTGGTTTTTTGATTGGTTGTTTGGAGTCACTCAGTGTTTCCATCCTGGGAGGCAAGGGCTTCCTAGCTGCTCTCATTGTGTGTGTTCTGGTGTGAGAACTGAGAGTAGCTACTTGACGCTCTGGGACTTCAGGAAAATGTTTGTATGATGGAGAGTATTTTGATGTTATGTAAGAAATGGGGTTAAGATACTCTTTTTACTACAGGTAAAAGCCTTGAGGTTTATGAAACGAAGAACACAAGGTCAAAATGCTAGAATGACGACAAAGAGTTCCTAAAACGGCACTGATCTGACAAATGTAGATGTTAAAGGAAAGCTTATGATATTGGATTTTGTGTTCCCCAGAATGTGAAAAATACTGTTCTGTCTTTTTAACAAGGTAAACATTTTTTATTTATTTATGGGTTGTTAGTTCAATTCCATTAACTTTTAGCAAATGTCTCACTGAATAAGTTTAATTCATTTGAAATCTATGTACTTTTAACAGTTTAGATTTCAAGAAGCAACTGTGAGAATGTTTCTAAAGAGTTCCAGATTCATGAAAAGTTCATTAAAAGTGCTTGTTGTCTTGAGCATAACTCATGGAAAAAGGGATTGTAAAATCATAATATTCAATGTAGGCCTATTTTAACCCAACAAATCTAACTTATCTGCTGTAGTTGGTTCAACTTTAAATCAGATGTACAGTATTGTAGATTAGAAATGAGCTATTTATATCTCATCTAACCACAAAAACTTTTGGTTTGTGCAAGCTAATGTTTTTGGGATGATTCAGTATGTTAAATAGTATTTTTGACTGGTTATGTTACAAGAGGCTCCTTTCTCAGGTTGACTTTTTCAGGGTAAAAGATATACTATCGAGATGAAAAGCTGTGATTTTATTGGCTTGAATAGTAGGGAAACAAAAATTGCAACAACCATGTCTTATATAAGCATATAAGAATTATTACTTAAGAATATTCTTTTACAGTGCATAAGCAAAAGAGTGCTGTTCTGCTAATAGCCCAAATCAGAGATGTAACGCCCAGCATCTCGCTGATTATCAGGGCCACTGTCAATGCCAGAACAGCAGATGCTGAGCTCAAACACACAGACCTGCTGCGAAACCCAGACACCTCTCATGCCAACTGGGAAATGAAGCCTGTGGACTGCACGCAACTATATCACCACACGGAGTACGTTTTGTAATTTCTTACCAAGTTCGCCCACTATTTTGAAAGATAAAAAGCAGCTCATTCATTTTGGCGAGAAGAGAATAAGACTTAACAAGCAATGGCCAAAGAGAAAGTAAGCGTTTTAGTGTGTCACCTCCCAAAGGAGAACCGGAGGAGGTTCTGTGGGTTCTGCTATTGATTTGGCTCTGTTCGAGATTGTTTTCCACCTCACTGTAATGAGAAGACTGGGGATCAAGACTACAGAGGGGAAAATAACTCTTACAGAAAATAGCATCTATAAAGACAGCCAATTTACACAATTTCTCTGAAAAGAAAGATGGGCGGCTACAGAAGGAAAGTTTTTAGTGGGCGAACTTTTGGACATGCCGTTGTGTGACAAACACGGAGACTTGTGTGGAACCGCAATTGTATATATTTCCTTTAAGGTGGCCAAACAGGGTAGCTGTAAATAGCATCTGCCCATTAAAGCATGTTGTATTGAGCAACATGTCGGTCAGGCGCAGTCCAATCAAATGGATTCGATAAATATATAGCCTTTTACAAGTTTTTTCTTCTTGCAAAAGGATTTTATCACACAATGGTATTGGAGCTCGCAATCCTGGCACGTCTGCTGAACTTAGTACACAACTCACATGTGCTGTGACTTTTGGAAAACAAGCACACATTCACACCAACACGCTGCACCAGTACCTAGGGTGCACTTTTAATGCCAGGAAAACACATGGCCAAATGTACATTATGCAGCCCAAACTCTAATAGAGCAAGCTAATTGGAGTTGGCTTTGTGCTCTACTGATTTCCATCATTAAAGCACTGCTCGCCTTTCCGAGACCGATCCAACCAATGTGGCATTGCACTGAGGAACAATGGCCAAAGTTAGCATGACAGCTAGTGCTAATGATTCCTCTAGAGGACCCTTGGAGGAAAAGTTAACAATGTGTGTCAAAAGAAAGTGAATGACTTGACTCAATTTCAAAGAAACCACAACAGCCATAAGCATCATTAACATTGCTTTAAATATACACACATTCATATCATGAATGATTTCCTGAAACGTGCCGCCCACAGTGGTCTTCTTGTTCATGACATAACTTTGTCACAATTCTTAAATGAGTTTACTGTTTACCAATTCATATCAGATAGACATGAGTACAGCCTATTTGGTGTCTGCTTATCTTGCGCTTGCACACTTCGTTTTAAAGGAAACCCTTTCATGATTCGAGTCCGCTGTACAAAACCTTCCCCATCTTTTGTGGTGCAGAGTACATTGTTGGATGGAAGCTCAGAGGACTTGTCATTTGATTGAATTTTGTTGACCTAAGCACACCATGCAGAACACTTATCAACACATGACCAGATAGAGGTTGTCATACATATTGTTGAATCTGATGAGTGGGAGCGGAGCGGCACAGTGGAGCTTAAATTGAATCTTCTTGCGAGAGCCAGCAGGGAGCCAGGTGGAAAACTTTATAAACAAGGCTGCCTGAACGACAGACTGTGTTCAACACACCATATGCTGAAGTTCAGGGATGAAAATGCCTTGAAATATTCTAAAGGTAAACGAATCCAAAATAGCGACATATACTGTACATATTGTGCCCTATAGGTATTTAATTTGGACAGATGGCTGACAAAGATGTTTGTCCTTGACGTTCTTGCGTATTCAGTTTGTAGATGCTTTACTGATGCTATTATTGAAGCCATTTTTATTTTTTGGCATCATTTAACATCTTTCGACATATGATCAGGACTTCAACCTTTTTGAATGCATGTGCTGTATGGTATTGATGTAATGTAACATTCCATAGCAGATGGATGTGTATGATCGGTAAGTTTTATTTTTAGTTCACAACTTCTGAAAATTTGGTGTGGACTAGAAATCTCTTGTCAATGAAAATAATAATAAAAAATAAAAAAACACTGCAGAACACTAAAACATGTGCGTAAATTTGTAATACATGGATGCACACTCCCTTATGTAACTAAAAGCTTGGAAATACTTCCTTTTTTAAGGGGAGACACTGCTGGCGATTTTTTTTTTTTTTTTTTTTTTTTTTTCTTAGACTAATGGAAAGAAAACATCCCAAAAACATTAAGTGTTTCGTTTATAGCACTTTATCTATTTGTGCCACTAGATTTTAATTACAATACATTTTTAAAGGCCGTTTTCTCTATTATTTTTCTCCAACACTGGGTCATAAATCTCCAATGCAGTGGCACTTACACACACCAAACTTTACTTATTTATTTCTGTCTATATTCTGAAGGTTTCTACAGAGGGATTTGTTAATATATAATTTTCTTGATTATATACAATTTTTTTCCCCCCCAAAATTGTGAAAATATATTGTTTTCTGGCTGTTCAAAGTATTTTCTGAATTATGAAGTGACCAAAAGAGATACCCAGAATTCCCTCTTTAAAACATTTAACTCTAATTAATAAATATATATATATATATATATATATATATATATATATATATATATATATATATATATATATATATATATATATATATATATATATATATATATATATATATATAAAAATTGAAACTGACTTCATCCAGTGATCAGACTTTTATACTAGAAATGTATGCAATTTACTGCATATTTCATTAAATTATGCCTCATTTGCATATTTAAACATAACATTTTTGAAAAATGTTAATTTGTTAGTGTAATACATTGTTTTTTTTTTTTTGCAATTATCAATGTAATCAATCAACTTGGTAAGTAAGGTGATAACTATTCATTTTTTTAACCTTATTCACCTGCAGTGTCTCTTATAATATTTAAGAATATTACAATTTAAAATAGCTGTTGTCTATTTTAATGTTTAAAACAATTTTTGATAATTAATACAGTACTGGAACACAGATCTTTTTTTCATTTCTAGGATTCTTTTAATATTCCTTTTTCGAGTATTATATGTTTTGAAAAATTATAAATCTTTTTACTGTCTGTTTTGATATTTAATGCATATTTATCATGTTACACTGCAGACTTGAGTAATGGCTACTTAAAATATTAAAATATTAAAATTGATTTTGAATTTTAATGTTTCACAATTAAATTTAATGTATTAGACTAGTTAAATTGCAAAGCATTGTAGTCTGCATTAATGCTGTAGATCAGGGAACATTAATATGGAGAGGATTTGTAAGAGGTCTTGAAATACAGCTGCATGTACAGTGAAGACAGTAGTCTGATTTGACTGCAGTAGACGAAAGGCTTAAATCATCTGTTAAAGATGTTCCAGGTCTGCAGAGATTGGAGTATTTTCTGCGCTGTGGCCTGCTGGGGAACAACACTAGCTCAGGCAGCTTTTTGCGGCATTACCAGACTCACTGGAGGCAGTGTCAGAGAACAGGAGATGGTGACATAAAGAACACTTGTGTAGATCCTCTTCACACGGTGTTAAATTGGGGCATCTTTAGCCATGGGCTTAATCCACAAGGGTTCAAATTTTGGCTGAGAGCAAGGCCTGTCAACCCCTGCTGGTACAGTAGATGCCTAAAGATGCCTCACACTCTTAAAAGCGTGAAATAGACATACTATATATCTCCCCTTTCTGCTGTGTCAGGAAAGTCTGTAGTTAATGGTTTTTTGCACGATGTGCACTGTTGTGATGTCATCATCCAATCAGTGCTGTCATGATGTATGTTTTCTGGTGTGACTAGTCACTTGACATTTACACTTTAGAGAAAGGGTGTCTGTAACTGAGTATCTGCTCCTCACCTCCTCGCTGCATATTACTTGTTATGGATCATAAAGTGAGAAGTAATTTCATTGAACAAGGTCGCTTTCCTACTCACGGATATGTGGATAAAGTGCTCCTATCTCCCACTGTGATTGCAATGTTATTTCACTGTATGTTTAGCCTTGAGCTATCTAGTTTGCACTATCAGCGTGTGTGTGAATGTACAGTGCAGTGATGTCCTTGCGAGAAAGCTGCTTTCTTTACTTACAAAAGTGTGTCGTGTCAGCCACTTCTAAATGGGCAATCACTGGGGAGTTTATTACAGGATAAGCACATTTTCCCAGAGTAATAAAGTATTTAGATGAGGTAATAATAAATACAGTGTCAAGTACAGATTATGAAGAGAATTTATTTACAGAAAAAGATTAGAGTGGGAAATGAACAGTGAAGTATTTGTTTTCTGTTGTGACTAGATGTTTCTGGTCATGATTGTACATTTCAGGGAGTTCAGTACACTGAAGTGTGAACTTTGTCTGTCTGTCATCACTAACAAAGCCTAGCAACTTGCATATGTTATGGTAACAAAATAAAAGGAATAACACACTAACAACTGACTTGCAATAACATGGGAATGCCATGGCATCCATCTAAAACACCCTAGCAACTGCATAACAATGCCATAGCAACTGTATAACAACCACCTACATCTTAGCAACTGCATAGCAAAGACCTAGCAACCACCCAGAATACCTCAGCAACCTCTTAGCAACCTTCCAGAATACCTTAGTAACCACCTAGCGATCTGTCTGTCTGAGAGACTGCATGGCCTTATAACCTCTAACCTTTTGAGCTTTTAAAACTGCTTAATATTACCATTTAAAACTACTTCAAATCTCAACATTTTAAAGATGTTTACATATAGAGGTGTATGTGTAGAAAGAGAGAATATCGAGAAAATAATTTGTGGCTAATTGAATCGATGAGGAGCACAAAGTCTTTCATTTCAGAAATTGAGCTTCACTGTTTGCGATTTTGGAGTACATATGCTTGACCAAATAGGTCATGGTTAAATTCTATCTGATTTAATACAAATGAATGCGAGAATCTCATCAGGATTTGAACATGGACCTGATGGGTGACTCGCATGGTCTGGCTATCATTTTCAACTTCATTTGTTCTCTGATCATATCAGAGCTACACGGTACAACTTCAAGCAAATGGATGGGTGTTAAGATGCATCAGGGTACTAAGGGACTAAGGGACATTTAATATCCCAAATAAGTGACGTGACATTCAGCCAAGTATGGTGACCCATACTCAGAATTTGTGCTCTGCATTTAACCCATCCAAAGTGCACACACACAGTAGTGAACACACACACACACACACACACACACACACACACACACTGTGAACACACACCCGGAGCAGTGGGCAGCCATTTATGCTGCGGCACCCGGGGAGCAGTTGGGGTTTCGATGCCTTGCTCAAGGGCACGTAAGTCGTGGTATTGAAGGTGGAGAGAGCACTGTACATGCACTCCCCCCACCCACAATTCCGTCCGGCCCGAGACTCGAACTCACAACCTTTCGATTGGGAGTCTGACTCTCTAACCATTAAGCCACGACTTCCCCAAATAAGCACATGGGGAAGATTAAAAAGAATAAAAAGGTATGGATGAAATTATCTCCTCCATCCAAAGACCTCAGAAGTTCCATTATGTATTCCCATGATCATTAATTTGTGCGAAGATATCCTTCTGGTTGAGATGCATTCTCAATCCCTCCAGAGGAACATGAACACACACACACACACATCTAAACTCCCTCTTTCCTCTTGCTCGTTCATTCTGAAGCACGCTGATGATGGTGCCTTGGGTGACACCGTTTTCATATTTCATCAATGGCTGCGGACACGTATGCAAATTTGTCTCCCTTAGAACACACACTGGCTCTGGGAGGGTGTCACTTATTGATGCCAGTGCTTATTTAAAGACCACCATCTCTCAAGAGACCCTGCACTTTCCATTAGATTTCACTTAAAACGTGCACTATTTAGACCAGGCTTTTGCCTCCACTCAGGCAGAGAGGTCTGAATTTGTTCCCTGCCTGTATCAATTTTTGTACTGTCATTCTCCACAAGGCCTCTGAGAGCAATTTGGATGGAGCTCTTGTTTTGGGAATACAGCAGCTACTCATCACCGAACCTGAACGATGATAACACATTTTAATGTATGATCATCAGATGCAATTATTATTCATTGGCCGACTGATAATTTAGCCTTTGGCTATTTATCCCAGCACTTTCTGTATTGTCCACATGCCCATTCTACTGCTGTCATATCAGAAATGAGCAAATGGTGTTTCTTTTTTTTTCTTTTTGCATGTTTTTTTGTAAAGGCGTGTATTTCCCTCGTCAGTTGCCATCTTGATGATAGACTTTGATGACAGGGCCTTTGAAGGCTTGATCAAAGCGAGCCGCCTTTCATGGCAATGATGTTTGCTTTCGCTTTTTTCCCATAACTCCTTCTCCACTTTAGGGGAGCAGGCCTGACATGACCAGTGTTCATTAGTGAGTCACTTAATAGATGAGGAGGCACTTTATTCTTCACACGCTCCTACAGCAAAGTTTGCGTTCGTGGTTAATTGATACAAAGCTTGTTTGATCAATAATGGAAACATCTTGATGACTGTTCACTTCACTTGAGCTATACTGCATGGGTCTTGTGCATGATAGAGTGAAATAAATGCAAGTGAAAGAGCCTTGGATTGATGTTCCCTTCCTTTTAATGGCTCTTTAAACGTTGACTTGTGGATCTTGACCTCCTTAAATATTCACGTGTTCTTGACAAGCCACTCTGCAAGATAAGTTTGTGGCCTGGTGGTTACATGTTTTAAAGTACTGATCAGTTTCTCTTTACGAATGTTGCAAATTATACGGTCGTCGTGATTTTGCGAAGACATGTCCCTGGATCCACATCTTTTGATGATCCTGGATCAACATCTGCCCCTAAACCTACCCATAATTTATTCCTAAAATCTGTGGGAAATGATAGCGAATTAACAAGTCTAGAAGCACCTAACCCTGACTTTAAGCCTAAAATAGATATTTCTTAGTTATCTCCATTCTGATTGGTTGATTTGAATGTTGTTCCAGGATCAATAAGGATGTTGATCATGGAACATGTTGTACTTGGTGAAATCATGCTCACCAAATTATACAGGGAAGTGTTTCAGACGGATTCAAACGTATAATTCATCGTAATTGTAAGAACTACCAAATCAGAGTAGCTGATTTTGGCATTTGAGCTTCACTGGCTGCACTTTTGTTTTTGATTACCAACTCAAAGACTATGCTGTTCACATTGCTTGTTTTTCATTTACTAAAAAGCACTGGCTCATAAGTCTCATTTGTTTGGTAATCAGATTTTTTTTTTTTTTTTTTTTTTTTTAAAAGCTTGGAAAGACTAACTTTATGAATCGAACGTTGTTCAAAATTTAATCTTTTGATTTACTGGGGAAAAAAAAAAGTCTCTTAAGGATCATTTGTTCACGAATCAAACTATACTCATGTTTTTTTGATGCACCAAAAATAACCCATCATAAGAGTACTTTTATTTGTGTATCAGACTGCACTGTTTGTTCTTTGCTTTTGATTAATTAGAAAAAATAGGGTTGTAAGAGCCATTTGTTCATGAATCGATCTATACTCATCATGCTTTGTTTTTCATTAACTAAATATAACCATCCCACAAGAGTCATTTGTTTGTGAATCGGACTACACTGGTCATGCTGTGTTTTTGATTCACTAAAAAAAGGCTTTTCAACAAGTGCTCTACAAAAACAGAATATAGAAGAAAAATATAAAGGGGAAAAATGGAAGAGGGTGTGAGAGAAAGCATGTGGGGAACCGTAATCAACTCTGGCCGATGTATTTAAAGTTATACTAATGGAGGCAGTGAAGCTGAAATGGCAGCAGGGAAGAGAGGTCAGTACATACAGGGCTGCAGGCAACTGAGTTCTGGCCGCCTGCCCAACAGGACTACTCAGCTGTGACGTGGGGAGAAGGAAATAAGAGACTGCACGTGCTCAACAGCGTAGTGACACCGCAACATCTTCAGTCCAGTTGTATTGATTAGATGGAAGCTCCTGTTTAGGCTTGTTTTATGGAAATAAACACCTGGGTGGTTTGATCTATTAAGAAATATGCTACTTAAATGATCAGAACATCGACAATAACCTAGACAAGATCATATTTATGAATACAGAATTTATCAATGTGTTGCTAAAAAAGCTTTTGATGAAAAGGAAAGCAAAATTTGAAATTTCAATATCTTCTAGCTTCAGACAGACCTCTGTTCACAGACCTCACAAAAAAAAAAAGGCAAAAAGGGCCTGTTTCAATTTTATTAGCTGGTCTCTATGCAGTTTTTGTGAGCCGGTGCAAAGGTTTTGAACAGGTCTGACAAGTCAGTGGCTGCTACGTGCCAGGCATCCACAATGAGCGCTTCTGAGGAAGAGCGAGTCATTTTGAGGGTTTGACATTTGACGGTTTTACAAGTTTGTGAGGTTTGTGGTGTCAAATCTTGAAAGATATTCTGAATTTTGTTCGAGGCACTTGTAGAAAGTAAACCCTTTTTCTGTGTTGTTTGAACAACCTTTTCTGACTGCTGCCTCGTTATTTGGAGCATGTACCATCGATGGCAGGCGCGTCCAATCCTGCTCCTGGAGGGCCCCCTTCCTGCAGGGTTTAGATCCAGTCCTGATTAAACATACCCGGACCAGCTAATTAAGGTCATCATGAATACTGGAAACTTCCAGGCAGGTGAGTTGGAGCTGAACACTACAGGTACAGTAGGTGGCCCTTCAGGAGCAGGATTGGTCACTCCAGGTCTGTGGTGTGACCGTCTGTTACAATACCGTAGGAAACCAAGGATGAAAAAAAGTAAAACGGCAAACAAGCTCAAAAACATTCAGGACATACTGTACATTTACATTTGCTGTAAAAAAAGAAATAATGGACAGTGTGCGCATGTGCAGGAGTCAAATGCTGGCTCACTCAGTTTAATTTGTCAAAAACATTTCATAATGTGTCCGTTTAATACAAGTAAATGCAGAAAACCGTATTACAACCCTCCCTGTCTGGTCAGCCTGTTCATATCTGTCATTTAATATCGATTAATGTGACATCAGTGGTTCAACCTCGATTTTATGAAGTTATGAAATTTCTATTTCTGTGGGCAAAGAAAACAAAAATAATGACTATGCAACAATTCCATCTCTTCCAATTCAGTCCTGAACACGTGATCACGAGAGTACCACGACGCATACATGCTGTTGACACAGAAGCCGGTGTGCTGACATAAAATGTCCATCTCTCTTAGTTCATCGTTGGTATGTTCTCGGATTTCATCAAATATCTTGATTTGTGTTCTGAAGTTCTTACAGGTTTGGAGTAATTTAAGGAATACTAAACCCTAAAATGAAAATTGTCATTAATCACTTACCTCCATGCAGGGCTGGACTGGGACAAAAATCAGCCCTGGACTTCATCCAGACTGGCCCACCATGCATGTAAACATGCGCACACGCACACACGCACACACGCACACTACATGTCTATACATACATTAATCTGGATGTAAAATTACTGATTAGAATGTATTACTATCAAAACCAAGAAAAAAACTATTAAAATAATAAACAAAGAAAATGTAAATTATTTTATCAGGCTTTATTTTAAATATCTAAAGTTCTTAATTTATGTGCTTATTATTCTAATAGAAATATTAATGTTTAGGGTACACAATTTCTGCTGTAACTATATTTCATGTGCTGCAACATAACACTTTTTTTTTTTTTTTTTTTTTTTAGATTAATTCACACAAATTACCTCAGACCCGTTGGCTGCTTATAGTAGGCTAGTATTAAGACCACTGAACTATAGTAAGCATTATTTATAAAGACCACTAATCTACAATAAAATAAAAGACTAATTAAGACAAAGAACTTTGTGTAGTGATTTATTTTAAATTTTTCATAACATAATCAAAGGCCTTTAAAAAGCAGCAGCATAAATGGCTGCCCACTTCTCCGGGTGTGTGTGTGTGTGTGTGTGTGTGTGTGTTCACTGCTCTGTGTGTGTGCACTTCGGATGGGTTAAATGCAGAGCACGAATTCTGAGTGTGGGTCACCATACTTGGCTGTATGTCATGTCACTTTATTCAAATGCAGAGCTCAATGCTAGGGTCAGAACTTTTCTTGCCCTGCCAAAAATAAATACATAAACAAAGATAAAAATAAAATTGCTATTGTTTTCTTTGTAAATAAGCTGCAATCTCATTTCACAATTGTAATTTCAATACCACAATAAACACTAACTATTAAGTTCAAACATTAATGAAGACAAGTAAACAGTCAGTAATGAAAATGTTTAAAAAAATTATCATAAACGGCACCGTTTTCAGGTACAGATATTGCATAATCAAATGTAAAATACTTTAGGTGAAAATATAATAAATATGTAAGTTACTGTAGTGCACATATTTAGCAAAATACTCCTTTCTTATGGCTATTTTTCTTAGGTCTTTAAAGGGCTTTCTTGAGGTAAATGTAACATTCTGTGAAATAATTGTTCTCCTGCTGTTTTGACTGATAACTGATCGATTTTATTTCTGAGGCATATATAAATTTCTGTAAGTTGTACTGTATCTTTAAACAGAAAGTAACAGATGATCGGTTTACTTGAACTGAGGCGCTAAAGCGATCTGTCACGTCATATTTTCTGACACCAAAACGGTATTGTCTGAATTTTGTCATAAAATGGACAGAACCTGAGAGCTGAGAATTGTAAATGTAATTTATATAGATCAGTGAGTGGTGGCATATTACAGCTGGAATATCCTAACTTTTTGAAACAAAACAATGCAGTAGCCTACGTGTATCATTACATTTCTGTCTCACCTCAGCAGTCAAGTCCCGCCCTGAGGACGTCTTCACTTAAGTCTTTTGCCTTCCAGCAAATAATTTATTTATCTTGACACATTTGGTGGCATCTGCCTCAAGTGCTTGTCGTTTTCTCTCTCTCAACGTTCGGCCCCTCCTTTACGCTTAGATATTTTATTATTTAACATTTTGAATTTCGTCGCAGTTGTAAAACGGCCGCTTTTCAAGGCTAGAACTTGATTCTGATTGGCCAATGAGCAGTGAACACGTCACATCTCGCAGCTCGCATCAGCATCATGCGCACGTGTCGTTTTATCTGTTCTTTATACTGCTTTTTGTAATGTTTTAAATAAATTATTGTGACTAACGTAAAAAAAGAGCATCTTGCGGCTTCATGAGAGAGACACGTAAGGCCGGAATTGGACTGTACAAAAATATACTTACGAATATATTTGCGATAAATAATGATTTAAAAACAAAATACTTAACGCACCGGCCCAACCAGACCGCGGCCCACCGGGAATCTCCCGGTAGTCCCGATGGTCAGTATATGCCTGCCTCCATGCCATCCCAAACCCATAAAAGCGGTGTTCGTCTTTGGAACACAATTTAAGATATTTTGGATGAAAACCGGGAGGCTTGTGACTGCCTGCACTACGGTTAAGTGGGAAGAGACAAAGACGAATTGTTGAATAAAGTGATTTTTGTTTTCTTATACAAAAATATTCTCATTGCTTCATAACATTACGGTTGAACCACTGATGGCAGATGGGCTGTTCTGTTTATGCTTTTCATACTTTTCTTGACCTTGACAGTCATTTACTTGGCAGTCTATGGGACAGTCACAAGCCTCCTGGTTTTCATCCAAAATATCCTAAATTGTGTTCCAAAGACGAACGCAGCTTTTACGTATTTTGGAATGACATGGGGGTAAGTGATTAATGACAATTTTCATTTTGGGGTGGAGTATCCCTTTAATGAAATAATTTGTATGAACTATCCATAGGAGTCAGTTGTTTTTTTGTTTTAAACAGTAAATTTCTTATACATTTTAGAGGACAGTTTCTCATACTTTTTTTTTTTTTTTTTTTAATCAGTTGCTCACGGAAACTCAACAGCTCCTGTGCTGGACTGCCTGGTGCTCACATCTTTCTCTCAACCCTTCAGAGGTTTTTTTTATTATTTTTATTTCAAATTAAATTAAAATGTACTGCACCACTCAGTCTCTCTCTCTTTCCCTGAACTGTTGGACCCTGTGCTGTTTGCCTCTCATTTGGCTGTGCACTGGAGTATCTGTCTTGTCTGCATATGGCCATTATTTCCCAACTGAATGTCTTCTAATTGGTGTTTTTGGCCGACCAGAGGTCCTGGAATCATAGGATATTTCATAAATGGTAATGAAATTACTTTGCTTCAGTGAATGCTTATTATTTAACCTTGGTTGTCTGTTTGGACCTCACAAGTGCATATTTTGGAATGAATGATCACATCATTTTATCTCTTGGACATGTTGTGGACAAGGTTCTTGGATTCCTGTACATTTACACATGTAAATATTTTAGAGAATGCTGTGCTTGTCTACAAGCAAAGCTGACCCCACTTTTACTGAGCAGTGCTGGAGTCCAGCGCAAATGCGTTCTTGTCCTCCAGGGACCTTCAGCGCTGATGTACCAAAGCTTCTCTAGTTCATTTCACAGAGGAAGATGGAAACGGGAGGCTGTTTTTATTTATTAATGAGTCCTCACATTAGACACTCTCCACTCTTGAGGCAGTTTTATTTTTGAACATTTATCTGGCGTTATGTAATATGCCATGCATGTCACCGTCAATGTCTGGATGCCAAACTAGGGGATATGTGGTTAACTGGCTATGTCAATTAATATATCAAAGAGCACCATGCTCTCACAGTATGTTTTATCAAGAAGACATTGATCTTTTAAGTCCAACCGGTTTAGAAGGTCTGAGTTTAAATGTAAAGTGTTTTAATTGTTTAATTTATTATAAGAAGGTTTTTATTTATTTGTTTAAGTTAAGGATTGTGAAATAATGAAAATGACTGATTTTGATGCTGAAGATGATCTTGGAGATCTATTCCTAATCTTTCAAACTGCAGTCTTTGCCGGTTTTGCATCCCGTGATGCTCCCCACTGAGGCAGATCATTCTCTGAGTAAGCATTTCCCACCCGGCTCCCCCCTCCACCTGGACCCAGATAACACTCAATAATTCATATCACTGCTTGCTGAACAGACTTCCGTCCTGCTGAGTGATAGCAGGTCGTCCAAACCCCAGCCCGGTCCCCGGTCGTCAGACTCCCACCCCAGCTGTGTGCCTCAAGCGCGTCCCCAGGGCCAGCCCGCAGCATAGGCGGTATAGGCAAATGCTTAGGGCGCCACTCATCCATAGGGGCGCCAGAATGAGTGAACGAGTTAATTTTTTTTTTTTTTTTTTTTTTTTTTTTTTATAATGGGCTACTATTTAAAAACCATTAATTTGAAATACTACCAAATAAAGCAAAAAAAAAAAAAAAAAGTCAGGCTCTTCAATCTTCCCCCGCCCATCGAGTGCTTGAAGTGCGTCAGAAACGGAGCGCGCGCACGATCAGTTGTTGGTAATTTGTTGTGTAGCGTGCCCGACGCTGCATCCAATGTAGACAGCACTGCTTTTGTTAACACACAGCTCGTAGAAACGGGCCTGGCAGCTCGCGCCAGTTCTAGACACGGTGAAAGTTTCCTGATTGTGACGGAAGGCCGAATTTACATGACACATTATAAATTAGCATAGTCTGCGATAGATACAGTGCCAAAAAAGAGAGAAGAGGATAAAGACAGAGGTAAAGAGATGTAGTGAAAGAACAATTTATTGCATAAGAGTAAGATACTATAATTTCATGGCAGTTATTTTTACCTTAAACTTAATGTTAGCAGTTGTTCTGAGTCCCCAGACTGTGATTTTGTACAATCATGTCAGTTTTAAGACGCATTTTTTTATCACTTTTTTTTTATTAATGTTTTACTCTACAGTTGTGCAGTTTTGGTGGGATACAGTACAGGTCAAAAGTTTGGAAACATTACTATTTTTTGTTTTTGTAAGAAGTTTCTTCTGCTCATCAAGCCTGCATTTATTTGATCAAAAATACAGAAAAAATGTAATATTGTGATATATTAAAACTTAAAAAAAAAAATGTTTTCAATTTATTATACTTTAAATTATCATTTATTTCTGTGATGCAAAGCTGAATTTTCAGCATCATTACTCCATTCTTCAGTGTCACATGTGACATCCAGTCTATCACATGGTCCTTTAGAAATCATTCTAATATGATGATTAATTATGAGTGTTGGAAACAGTTCTGCTGTAATGTGTGTGTGTGTGTGTGTGTGTGTGTGTGTGGCTAAATCATGAACACAATGACAGGGTGAAATTGGCTGTGATGCATGGGGTGCCAGGTAAAATCCAACCATGAAGGAATGCAATGGATCTCCAGTTGCACCATGTTGTAGAATAGAGACATTCCTATTAGTAAAAAAAAAAAAAGGATATTATTTGGAACTCAAACTTTTTGGAGGGTTGTGTTTAAGGATATTCTGCCCAAGCTGTCGAACTGACGTCATCAGAAAAGGAATGCCATTCCAGAGTGGAAGAAAATGCTCAAATATTGATTAAAGATTACCAAAGCAAAACAGATTAACTTGCCCAGATTCATTGTTTACATCAAGACTATCAATGTGTGCTAGTTAAAGGGGGGGTGAAATGCTATTTCATGCATACTGAGTTTTTTACACTGTTAAAGAGTTGGATTCCCATGCTAAACATGGACAAAGTTTCAAAAATTAAGTTGTATGTTTGAAGGAGTATTTCTGTTCCAAAAATACTCCTTCAGGTTTGTCACAAGTTTCAGAAAGTTTTTTTCGAGTATGGCTCTGTGTGACGTTAGATGGAGCGGAATTTCTTTATATGGGTCTTAAGGGCACTTCTCCCGGAAGAGCACACGCTCCCGTATAGCAGCGCACTGAGAGCAGAGACAATCACTGATCAGAGCGAGAGCGTCGCGAAATGTCACAAAAGGAGTGTGTTTTTGGTTGCCAGGGCAGGACAACCCTGCACAGATTACCAAAAGAGAAACTGCATTAAGGGACCAGTGGATGGAGTTTATTTTTACAGAGCATCAACAGAGTTGGGCAAGTGTTTGTGTTTGTTCCCTGTATTTCGAAAATGCTTGTTTTACAAACAAGGCCCAGTTTGATGACATATTTGCGTATCGTTTACTTAAGGATGATGCAATCCCAATGAAAAAGGGTCACGATCGTGTGTTGGAACCGCAGGCGGTGAGTAAAACTGGGGAATGTTCAAAACTGTGCGCAACGTTTTGCTACGGTTTCCGGATTGAACGTCATGTTTCCTGGAAACGGCGTGTACCGGTGTGCAACGGGGTTTGAGAGGAGTTTTCTCTTGTTTGGTGGGTGTGTCAGAACTCCAGTCCAATCAGCAGCAACATGTATATAAAGCACGCGGTATTAAAGTGAACTAGCACAATGGCTTCAAGGAAAATAATGTACAAATGTGTTCGTTGCAGCTCTGTATACGCAACAACTGAGGATGTTAGAAGACATGTTTGTCGTAAGTTTTATTGTAAAAATATAGGATATCATAATGATGTAATGAAGCTAAAAATATAAAGAACTACAAGTGTATGACATTTGGTATAAAAAAAAAAACAATGGTAATTAAGCGCTTTTCCTAAAAATTAGAAAGAAAATACAGGATATTAAAACCGTATGAACTACAAATAGTCAGTATGTGAGGCTAAATAGATGGCTCCGAAAATTCTTCACAAAGAAACCAAAGAATGGCCTTTTTTCTTCAAAGAATGGCCTTCTCAGCTGCCATAGTTGCAACTCTTGCGTCATCAGAACAGTGTGTTCAACGCATCACCGTTTCGGTTTAAAAAAAACGTTGTGCAACGTTTTGTCGGGGCTGAACGCAGCCCTGCTTCAAATATCTCTGCTTCCTTGTTAGTGCGTCCGCCTCCCATCGGAGACCCGGGTTCGAGCCCCGCTCGGAGCGAGTCGTTGCTGCTGCTGCTCTCGTTCAGTTTCAGCCTCTTTATCTGATTCTGGATCATAAATAAACGGCTGAATCTGACTGTTAGCCATGGTTTGTTTTGGATGATGGTTTTTTCCTCAAGGTAATGTCATCTTCCAAACGCTCTCAACGCAAAAGCCTACTGGTGCTCGTGATTCTTTAGCTCCGCCCACACGTCACGCCTCCAGTCGGTCGTGTTTTTCCGGGAAAAATCTGTACAGACTATCTTTCTCTTATGAATATAATAAAACTAAAGACTTTTTGGAGTTATGAAGGATGTAGTAATACTCTGTAGGTACTCAAGATTAACAGGATATTGAGTGAAAACGAGCATTTCACCCCCCCTTTTAATAAATAGTCAATTTTGATTTCATGTGGACTTTAATTTTAAATTTTTTACTTTAAGTATTAAAAATACAATTATTGTAAATTATTTAAAAAAATATTTAACATTATTAATAATCATAAGCAGCCATGAGCTTGCAAATGCATTTAGTCACCTTTAAATTATTTAAATGTGCAAATGCATTTTTGTAATGTATTCTAAAATAAAACCATTCTATATTATTTTTAGTGATTTATCGTTTTAAATTATAAATGAAGTATTAAATGTTAATATATGTAATAATAAATAATAATAGACTGGTTTGTCAACTAAATTTAGATTAAAAAAAAATCTATATAGTTATGGTATAATGTTATGCTACAAAAGTGAAATGCTATACCCTGGTTCCCTATTTTCCTAACATTCTGGCTTTCATCCTGCACCATTTATTCATGCTCCGGAAGCAGCTGCGAGCTTACAATTGCATTAATTGACTCAGTCTGCAAATGATTTTATATTCCACGGATTACATGTGCTGAAATTGAAAGAAAATCAAAATGTTCACTGTCTTGCCACAGTAGCTAATGTCCCATGTGCATGGCTTGCAGAATTTCAGCCGTGCTGTGGTTTTACCAGCTTGCTCATGAGCTAAAATCGTCTATTTACAGCCTCTTCAGAAGACACAGTGCTGCATTAACAGGCAGTGTCTTCCCCATGCACATCATATAAGTTATTCTTAATGCTTTTTGGTACTTAAGATGAGCTTATTGACTGATTGACAACAGCACATTTGCCAAGACTGTTTTAAAAATGAAGTGAATGTCTGTACTCCATGTTGTGTATCAGATGTGTGAAATGATTGACTAGTTTACATTCAGTCAGGGAAGCAATTATATGCTAGAAATAAGAGCTGCAAGTGTCTCTTCAGAAAATTGTCTGGGTGGTGGTGATGAGACTGGCTGCCAGATGGTACAATGTGGGACAACATATGTGACACAAAATGGAGGGAAAGACATGCCTGCGCTCCAATCATCCCTCGTCTTGCACCATTTGATTGAATTCTCATTATGATACACTAGCATAATTGTGTTTTTATCTGATCTTTTAATGGCTCATGTTGCATATAATTATGTAGTAATTATCTGTCTCTCTGCACCAAGCAGAGATGCAGAACTGTACTGCAGGTGATTCCAATCACTTCTCGTCAGTCTGGTTTCAAATATACATACAGTAGGATGCTCAGACCACAGTAGGTCCCCCACACCCCTTTAAAGTCTTTGCAAAGAAAGCAGAAGATTGATGTTGTGACAAACCCAAGTCACCATCAGAATCTAAAGTCTTTAGGACTTCAAGGGCTAGCCGTTTAAAATGCCTGATCAAAAAGGCTGTCACTTCATGCTGTTGTAGCTGGTCATCATAGTCATTTCACATAATATAATTAGATAACTATAATTTGACATAAAGATTAAGGCATTTTGTGACAAAGAGAAATTGGCACGATCAATGTTTTGAGTAAGATTAGTTACACAAATGTGTAAATTAATTTGTTTATTGCATCTAGTATCCAAAACAAAATTATGCAAGCAAATGGAATTGAATAATTTAAAACATTTCATGTAGGGATTTTGACTTTACAGATGTTTGATTATCATTTGATTAGTCCATGCATATGTGCTGGTTTAGAGACTCAACCCCATTGCTCTCAGGTATCAGTGTATTCCCATCTGAGTGAAGACACAGGAAGGCTGTGAACTGCTGAGTGTGTTTGTGTGTGTGGTGGAGAGCTGGGTGGCTTATGCACCTGTAGGTCTTGCTGTTTGGGTGAGCTTTATTTTTAATGACCTAATCTGTGTTGACAAGCAGTAACGCTGCCTGCTGGGGCCAATAAAATCATTATATCCCTGTCAGATAAGACTGTAAACACAAGCACACTCACTGCAGTGGGATTGAGAATTGTGTGCAAGCACATGTGGGTGTTGTGTGCGCTTCAAGCACTTCATAAATGCAGATTTAAAGCCTATACCCTGTCCACAACATGATTTGGGTTCAGATTGAGAGATGAAGCATCTTGCATTTTTCAGAAAATCCCCAAATCAATTATAGGATGCAGCAATCTGTTGTGAGCCTTTACCTTACTGTCTGCTGTCTGACCCTGAGCCGGCCTCATATATGCTCAGCTGATCTGGCTTTGTAGTTTTAGCAGCATGGCTCTTTTCCCAGCATCCTGTCTCTGTGTTGGTGCCATGTTGGAGAGGGGCATTCTTTCACCCCGGGCGTCTGAGCGGGCACAGCTGCGTCCGTGACAATGCCTTCAGGGGCACATGGATTAATATGGCATCGTTCTAATTACAACAGCATGGTGACGTCTAGCAAGAGTAGCTGTCTTTCTCATTTTGATATGCCCTGCTATCTGGAATGTGTCTAAATGAGTCATTTAATTGACAAAAAAAAAAAAAAAAAAGCAAAACAAAAAACACTGGAATAAAAATGGTATTGATGCAGTTTTCACTCAAAAATGGCTATATTCTTATTACAAAGAAACTGAAAGTAACAAAATGAATAAAAATGTTTCAATCATTAAGTGTTCAAATAGGGAGACTGATTTTTATAAAACAAGTTTAAAATATTTTTTGTATTTACAACTTTGACATTTTTATTTCTAGTGTACACTGAAAAAATAGCGTAGAAAATTTTTTTTTTTACTCCGACATTTCTAGTAAAGTTCACAATTAAACCAAACTTGCTTTTTGTTGCAAGGCTCGTGATTGGCTGTTCGCCAGTGATGTCACACATTCATGTGCACGCGCTCCACAAACTCAGGATCAAAGCCTGAGTTGACAAAGAAAGTTGATGAACAGCATCATGGTACCAACAGAGCCGGGTTGGAGAGGTTTGGTTTTGTCAACTCAAAACTTATCCTGTCATGTTACAGGCCCCAGTCCTCAGTGTCATGTGATTCTTCAGGAATCATTCTATAATGCTGCTCTGTGCTCAAGAAAACGTCATGCTGCTTAATATTTTTGTGACAAAGGTGAGAATTCTTTTCCCCAGGATTCTTTTGTGCATAGTGTTCTTAAACCACATTTATTTTTAATGGAAATTGTAACTGTAGATCAATTTAGTGTGTCTTCGGTTGATAAATACTCCTCTCTTAAGTGGACGAAAGTTATTTACGTTTAGCTATGATGCTTGGCTATTCCTATAGTGACATACAGTACTCTCATTATTATATGGACATAATCCTTGATAGACCTTACCTTGTAAAGGTACAATGGTGAAAGTTAATGAATTGACCTAGTTACCATCTTAGATTATGCTATCCTAACCTTTTAATGTTCCCAAACCAGCTGGGACTACTCTTCCATTTTGCATGATCTAGTCATTCCATCAGTCAATCCCATGCGTCTTTTCTGGTTTATAAACTATGAATGAGCAATAGCAGTAGACATTACAGTTGTGTTGATGTTTGAATTACTCTAGACATTTACATGCACCACAAACAGACTTTGTTCATGTCACATCACTGCTTCATGAGATTGCTGTGTTTACAAAGCTGTTTCACTCATCCTATTAGCAGTGTTTTCCCCAGGCTTTCAGCTCGTGTGGGCAGACTCGTGTCGGGACAGTGGATGCCATCTCCCTGTAGAATAGCAGGCATAGATGCAGTCAGCCTGGGGGGAAAACAGATCTCTCAGATCACCCCCGTATCCAGCGCTGCTGAGAGCTCCACTTAGCTGCTTTCCTATTGCATATGACAGCAGCTAAGTGTCGACTCCTAAAGCAGCATCAGAATATCGTTGCAAAGGTGTTTTTTCTACTCGCACATGCTGATTGTTTAATAGGACAAACATCGGCCATCTGTACAGGCATCTTCACGCTGATCGTCTCCTCCGGTGGTCTGGCCCAGTCTGTATCATGGACTGACTGACAGGCATGAAAAGCCCCAGCTTAAGCAGGTCAATTGCAAAAAGAGGATAGTGTAAAATAAGACATTAAACAGGAAAATAAGGAAAAAGGGAGAGAGCTGAACGTGGAGTGAAGGTAATGAGCTAGAGAACATCAAAAATGAGTAAAAATTATTTAGAAAAGCAATGTAAAATCAAATGGCACCCCAGCAACCATGTCAGGAAGTTTTAGCAATCAATTTTTAGAGGTTAGTAACCATTTAGCAATGTCGTGGAAGCGCAAATCACTTGAGCGGTTGCCAAGGGGTTGCTGAACTGTTAAGAGTCATTGTTAATGTTTTTGACGTGGTTGGTTTGGGTATTCGTTGATGTGTAGCAGAGTGGTTGCCAGGGTGTTGCTAAATGGTAGCTATTAAGAATGATTGTTAGCACTTTGCGGTGAGATTGCCAGGACATTGTTTGTTTTTAATATACAGGTCCAAGAAAAAGAAATGGAAGACAATTTTTTATTTTTACCCTTTAATTGTTTTCCAGGTATATTATTAGAAAAAATATTAGAAAATTATTAGAAAATAAATACCTTACATCTTACCCCTAACTTTTGAACAGTAACATACAGTATGTCTAGCACAAATAGTGAGGGAGTATCTTTTCAGTGTTTAGGGCTGGGGTTGAAGGAAAAAAAAAAGTGTAAAATTGAAGCTTGCTTTAGCAAACAGTCATACAGAGTGCTACAAAACTTATAATATCAAATAAATACAAAACAATGCAATGTTCAAGGTCAAAGAGATTGGTTTTATTTTGCATGCCATTTCATTTTATACATTAGACTTCACTATGACGTAATCCACAAATCCAATCCCGAAGCACTGATTTAAAGTAAATCCCACCTCTCTTAAATCGGACCAAATATGTGTGTAGAACCGCATCAATGGCTCTTTTATTTTTCAGCAGCAGAAATGTGAAAGACCATTTCATACATGCGTAACTGATTCTGTGTCTCGCTCTTCTTGGTTATTGTAACCCGGCTCATGGGTGGATTACTCTAGAAATCAAAAGATCGGCTTACCACCAGAGCCTCGTTGTGAGTTTGTGCTGGCCCTTGGATGATTAGAGCACTTGTGTGTGTTTGTGTGTGATGGGAAGTATTTTTCAAATGGCTCTGTTTATTCAAGCTGAACGGTTTAATCAAAGAACAGAAGGAGCAGCTTGTAAACTTTCAATACAGCTGCACTCGCCCCTAATCCAGCCACATTAATGCAGCTCAGCTGCTGTGTGTGTATGCAGACCATGTGTAATTCCTGGATCCAGCAACGCCCTTCTGCTCATGTCCACTCAACTGTGACCCCCAAAGACTCTTCAAATACAAAATCAAATCCATGCAAATCAAATAGTATGTGAATCATGTTAGTGTTAAAAAAAAATGCATGTTGTCGTAAGGTTGTAGACGCACAGAATAGCAGTGTTGAGAGAAGAGAGAAATATAATTCCTTGTGCATCCTGATATAGCAACATATTTGCTTAACCACTTATGTACATTGTTTGTTCAGCCATTGGCAGATTGGAGATTGGATCTGTTAGAAAACAATAATTTTATGTATGTATGAAACGTAAGCAGGCCTGGCTCCAGATATGGCATGATGGGTGAAGTGGCCAAGTGGTTTTGTTTTTTAATTTTGGATAACCTTTTAATGTTCTATTCTTTTTCTGTTCTATTGAGCAAATAGTTGCGTAAAAATATTTTAATCTAACTGTGTATTTTAACGGCTTGTACCATGTGAAGCTACAGTTTCTAAATAGATTCTCAAAATTAGGCATGCGTTAGACAGCAAAATTCAGATAAGGGCAGATACACACCACAGCTGTAATGCTTTAATAAGAGACTGAGAAAAATAATGTAGAAGTTTCAAAGAGAGCTCCGTATTAATGTCACTGCCCGCGTCATTTTGTGGTTTGTTCTCTTTTAATGCACATTCAAACGCACACTGGGATTTCTCTCCTTTTTCCTTTCTTCTTCCTTGTCTCACTCTCAGAAGGAAATGGTAATTACAGAAACCTGTTCTCGGAAAGTTAGATTGAAATCCAAGGTTGAATGCCGGCCAGGGACCCTCAAATTATCTGGGCCGGGTGTTGATATTTATAATACACACTGCCCTGAATATAATTGCATCTGTAGACACAATGCATATTAATGTGTCAGTTAACAGTCAAAGCGCCCGGGCTCCTCTCATCTGACCTGTTTCAGAGCTGTCAGGAACACTCAATGTCAAAGCCTTCAGTCAGAAGACCCTCCGCCTGTCACCTGCCCACCCAGCAGCCTGCTAATGCCATGCAAGCAATTCTGAGAACTTCAACAGTGTCCACAAAATCAGGGATTTGTAGATGATCTTTTATAAAGCATGCATATACAGCCACAGTAATAATAATAATAATAAAAAAGATTTTGCCATTCCCCAAGTATGAACATTAGGATGTCCGCTGTCTAAATTCAGCGAGGGCTGAGAGCTCTGCCCTCTCGAATTCACCTTTTCCAGTAAGTCCTGTCTGAAATGATAGCTGCATTCTCACTCCTAGCTGATGGAAGAGGATACTTCAAAGGGAAATCCAAACTGCAAGGTTGTGTATGTGGCCGGCAATGGCATCTTGAGATGAATGATGATGATTTTTGTTCAGTTTTTCTCCCCTTATGTTGTCGGTCATGTTTCAGTGTGTCTGGGTCAGCCCACCCTCAGCCTCCAATCAGAATCCTATGAGGGCATGAGGCAACAGTAAGGATTGCTGGGAAGTGACCCACGACCCTTTTCCAGGTGCTTTGCGGTTACTGTGATAACAGGAGAGAAAGGTTGTGTAGGTCTTGGAGTAAGTAGCCGAATCTTCCAACCTCAGAGACTAAAGGTTCAGCTGGATCTGCGAACCACTGCAAGACTGAATAGTTGTTCATATAGATGTGACGGCAGTATCCTGTTAGATTACGAAGTTGATAACTGCTTGTGCCATCAACTCTTGGGTGGAAAATGTACAGTTTATATACACTGCAGTATAAAGCTGTTTTAAGGCTTTACCCATCTTTATCTTTAGAGACTGTTTTTGTTAATCGCTTTATATTTCAAAAGCTTAAATGTTTGTCATTTTACTCAATCTCATGTTGAAAAATCACATGCCTAAGCCTACAACTCTTCAGTTTTCTCTTTTTGTTTATCAGTATAATTAAATTGAATTAGGGTTCGGGCAGTTAAACTCCCAAAAAAAAAAAAAAAAATTAAAAAAAAAAATAATGTTTCAAATGTCAGAATGGAAGAATAATGTTATTTCTAAAAAATTAATTTGGTTTCAAATGATCACTGTGCTTAAGTCAAAGCCAATTAAAATTACTTTGTTTTCATTTGACAGTGTATTTTTCTTCTACCCACTACAAACGTTATGTGTAAATCTGAAGGGAGTAATTTTCTTATCAATTCAATAAAGTTTCAATTAAATAAAATTTATGTATGTATTGTAAGTGGGGAAAAATGACCAGTACATTCTTCAGAACTGCTTCTGAATTATATAAGTAAAATAAATCTGAATAGATGTTGACAGAGTTTAAAAGTTTGGGCAAACTTAGTGACAAGTGGCATAATATAACTTTATTTTGAGTTTATGATAATTTGCTCAATGCTGTTTTTGCCCCATATGTCAACAGTCAGATCAGGCAAAGGTAAAATGCGATATTAAAATAATATAGTCAAGTGGAATTTTACAGAATCTAGTCAAGCCAGCGGTCCACTTCTGCTGCGCTGCTTGCTTCCAGCCTCTTTGCTCCATTGTGCCATCACAGAAGACCACAAAGACTGTACAGAAACCCTTATTATTTTCCAAATAAAAAAATAGGGAGGATGATTTAGTCATTTGGTTTTGTTTCTGAACAAAGATCATTTGTTTGCAGTGTGATCCCACTGGAGCCTTCAAACGAGCCAAGTGGTACAATGGTACACATTTGAGTGATTATTATTTGACCGCCCAAGCGGAGACCCAAACACAGTTCTGTAAAATCAGAATTCCAGAACCGGATGGTGACTTGGCAGACAAGCAGCCCTGCTGATGTTTTTGCACTCAGTCATATCAGTGAGCAGCAGGAGTGTGTTTTACATTACTGAAGTCTTTGAAGAGGTTTAAAGATCTTAAAGGGACCCTGGCCAACCAAAGTGCCTGCCAGATATTTCCATGTTAATAAGCCTCCATTAAGACATTATTGGTGATGTTTTTGTGCTTTGCCACTGCAAAATCTAACTGCCAATTATGCCATGGCAATGCTGGGCACTCCATTTGCCAGGATGTTGATAATTATGGCTTCTCTGAGCTCTTTTCTTCCTGTTACTCATTTTATGTTGTGCCCTTCAAATCTGGGTAGTCCGTGGAACCCGTCAGTTCTTTGCCACCTAACATTATCTGTCATTTCAGGTGTGATTCATGTTTCATTAGTATACCACCTAAGAATTGCAGCTCGGGCCTGGGTTGTTAAAATGAGTTCAGCAGAACAGTGTCATACAGACTTCATATGACTCTTAACCCTAACTCTTACTATAACCATAATTTAATTCATGCTTTCATTACATAGCCCCTGGTTCATCCGAACCTAGATCTTGTTGGCAGAGTGACTGAGCAGTCTTTGGCAAAAATGAAGAACAGGAGGGTCCTTACTGTATGTGGCCTTTATCTCTGGCACACCTGACATTGTCAAGGTCGTTTATTATCTCGCTCTGTTTATGTGCCGCCAGAACACACTCGTCTCTCCTGGTTTGCGAGAAAAGCACTTTTTTGAAATGCTGTGGGGAAGGACAATTGATTGTGCTGATACTTTTGGTGATTAGACGCATCAGTCAGTGTCAAGATTATCTGTGTCATCAGCTGATCTCAACAGCTGTAGGCTCGTCGTCTTTAAACGGCGGTGAAATCAGTCGCATCTCTGCTCTGTCTGCTCTTTCTCCAATTACTCATACTGATTGAATATATGCAAATCACCACCGAAATTAAAAGCCACCTGCAAGGAGACCCCAAAGGGATACTGTAACCTCCCAACAACCTCTAACTGCCCAACTGTTATTAAAGACGCAGATCTTTGAGGGACCGACAATGTCAAGCTTTGGACAATGACACATGGGTATGGAAACGACATGTTCCCTACAGGCGACCTTCTGTCTGATCTCGGTTCACCCTTATACCGCTGCTCTTCTGTGAAGTGTCCATCTTTGATTTTCGTTTCTTTGCTCTGCTCACCCCTCTTCTAATCCTACTCATCCACCCGTGCCTTCACTTCTTCACCTCTTTCCTTTAAACTCCCACACCTCGACTGTTGGACAAAGGGCTGGTGACTCCGTCTGGATCTCTGCTGGAGGTGGGGGCTGGTTATTAAGAGCTGAACGTGTGAAGTCCGGTGTTGCTTTGCGGCGTGCCGCCGTCTCCTGCGAGATGGGTGGAATACATAAAGGTCAGCAGGGTGATCTGAGCACCTGTCTTCCTGCGTGTGTGAAGGGCCAAGAAACCACAGCTCTGTCCTTTGTACGTCTTTGCCTGCAGATTATGGGATGTGGGATGTCCTGCTGTTATGTCCCTTCAGTAATGACACGGCTTACTATGGATATATGTGTTTCTGGAGGTATAGGTCTCGAATGTGGCATCTTCAACCGGAGATCAGAGTAAAGCAGCCCTAAGGCACTGTTAGCCTTGCGAAAGTAATAGTAATCTAACAGTATTGTGCCACGAAGCTGGAAAAATCTTCTTTCCTGTTTCAGATAAAATGGATCATGCCATTTCTGTCTCTCAGGGACTCTTAGATTCTGCTTTACCATGGTTCTGTGGTGGGATCTTATGCTGCTTTTGTACTGCATAGACTGACATGGAATTTCATCTGTTAAAAGAAGTGTTCGGAAATTGAACTGAATCTGTGTGAAATACAGAGGTGGTATGTTATAACCTCGATTCTCACCTCGTGTTATTGGAATTGTTAATATAAATATATGTATGTATATGGTCGCCGTGATTTTTTTTTTACTTAAAATATATTTTAAATTAATCAATATGTCATCAATAGTTTTAGGAAATTTTACTTTGATTTAAATATCATAAATTTTAGTCTGTGAAAACAGTATTTTAGTAGGTTAGAACCAAATTAAATGACATTCAAATTTCATGTTTTTCAAATATTACTTTTAACATTATATTAACATTTAACAAACATGGATATTTAACTAGCATGTTTAAAACAACTTTAAGTTTGCATCCATATAATTTTGCACAAGTGTAAATTATGATATCTTTTGGTTGTCTGTATATATTGTTAAAAGATATGTTTGATTCAATGGCTAATAAAATCAAGATGACATTTTGTAATCTGAATCATCTGAGAGAAATTTGCTCTGCTGTAAAGGAATGCAGACTTTGGCTGGCGTTTGCTGTAGTGTATAGCACATAGACTGAACCAAGCTCTGTTTGTGTGGCAGGTGAAGATATTTCAGGCTAACTGGATGGATTTGTTAGGTGAGGATTCTGTGGTGTCCTGAAACATCTTGATAACACTGAAGTCAAACCCTGTCATCCTCAAGACTCCATCCCAGCTATTACTTCTGAGATTTTTTTTTACATGGTTGGCTAACTCCGTAAATAAAATGGTACAATACAACACAGATCTATAAACACACAAACACACACACACACAAGTGACAAGCAACCTTGCTCAGCTAGACCGTGAAGAAACACTTTTAGTGAAAAAGTGTTAAGTTAACAAGTGTCTGACTGTAAATTTAGCTATTTTAGTTTGAGATTTGTTGACAGAGGAGTGTAAAGCAGCTAACAGTTTCCTGTTTCTTGGTCCCAAGGGTTTGCAAGGTTTTACCTGTTTTTAAAGGTGGAACAAAACACAAGGCATTTGAGAACTACCCATGAGGCTGTCAGGAAATATTGTATCTCTACCAAATACATTTGTACACCTGCTTTTGAAATGCATATCAACTATTTACTTTTTAAACATTTTTCAGCACCATGATTTTATATATATATATATATATATATATATATATATATATATATATATATATATATATATATATATACTTGCTGTTGTATACTGAGTACTTATTCTATTACATATTTTGAAACTTTTAATAATTAATGTAGTATTAATTTCATATTTACTTTCTTTTAAGTCTTACATTTATCACATTTCTTGACCTCTATCTCATCTGTGTCACTGATAGTAAAACTCATTTTTCCTCATAATTAACTTCTTTCTAACCATCTGTAGCTGAATATTACAGTAGACATTAATGGGACACCTTTAACATGAATCACTTTACATGGATGATGGGATTAAATTAGTATCTGATTTTGAGGTGGCATCAATCTAATGGGATTGGATGACAGCAGCCCTCAATTCACACATGTAAAGAGTTATGGCATATCATGCTATAACCAGACCTATTTTCACAGTGGGCACAACTGAAAGAGCATATAAATTAGGTAACACTTTAAAATAAGTTTCCATTAATTAACATTATTTAATACTTTAACCAACACTATATTTGTTGAAGTATTTATTTATCTTTGTTAATGTTAGTTAATACAAATACAACTGTTCATTTTTGGTTAATGTTAGCTCTGGTCTGTGAAATTAGATTTAAATAATGCATTAGTAAATGGTGACATTAAAGAAATAGTTGATCCCAAAAACTAAAATTTTTGTACATAAAGTACAATAAAAACAAATGTACTCCCGCTCAAGTCATCCAAGATTATTTGAGTTTTTCTACTTTGGAATAGATTTGGAGAAATGTAGCATTGCATCACTAGCTCACCAATGGATCATTTGCAGTGAATGGGTGCCATCAGAATGAGAGTCCAAATACCTGATGATGATTAAAAAACAAAACAAAACAACAACACTAGTCCAATTAAGTGAAAATCTGCACGTTTGTAAAAAATCAATAAATGGATATATCCATTGTTAAAGGTGTTTTAACTTTAAACTGTCTCTTGAAATCTCGTTCTGATAGAAGCCACTTGCTGGTGAGCAAGATATGTAATGCTACATTTCTTTAAATCCGTTATGAAGAAACAATCATATAATTTTTTCATGTTATTTGATATAGTTTACTAATGTTAACAAATGGAACCCTATTAAAAAGCATTTCCAAAAAATATACAGGACATTTGATTTTGTGTGGGTTTATACAATTTGGATATTAATTTGTATGTTCTGCCAGATAAAGATAACTGTTTGATTGGTTAATAAAAGCATTAACCATACTATATTTCTGCATTAAGCACACTGCCTCTGTGTTTTAGCTCCTGTACTAAAATAGAGCTGACTGATTTTTGACTGACTGTGTCTCAGCATTAGCACATATGCTCTCTGTGTTAGCCTTGTTGCTGCTGGAGACATGGAAACCTGCAATAATGACTGACTATATGACATTGCCATTCTGTGTCCATTTTGAGACAGGCTGCCAGCAGCAATTTTTTTTTAATTCACCCCATGTCACCTTCCATTTCTCAGGGTGTACTGCTCTGATCTTATACAATTAAGTATGCTCAAGCAGTTATGTTCTTGCGTACGTGCTGCAACATTCAGATATGTTCAGCATTACTCAGCGATAGTGTCCTGAAAGAGGTCATTGGGGATCGGAGGGTGTAGAGCAAATAAGTGAACCCATGCAGTACATCCGTCAATGCAGTACAAATAAGGTCATCTGTCAAGATAGCAAATTATTTTTGAAATCGGGAGAAATAACAGTACATTACACACAGGCCGACTGATTGAGGTGAAATACAGCTTCCAATCTTGACTTTAAATTCATTTCTGTTATCCCATACAGTAGTAAATGTCATTTTTTAACTGAACTGTTATGTAAACAGAACCAGATTTATCTTTTCAAACCGGACTAGCAACAGTATTCTACAGCAGTGCAAGCATAACCATAGAGGACAAATGTCTCATTCCTGTACTACTTGAATAATAATAAAAAAGTTATCCAGCTTCACTGCAATGCCTAATTGTGCTTCCTCTCACCATGTCTCCAAAGGTGCAGGTGTGTGGAATTATGAGGGTTCATCATCATCAATATAGAAGATGTGAGCAGCTCATCTGTCTTCATAAACATCCAGCAGAAACACCTGCTGCATCTTTTACATCTATCTACATTTACAATCCACACAAACACACACACACACACACACAATGAAAATCCAAACAGTGTACCTATAGGGCCATTATTTTATACCGATATACTGGAAGAAATCCGTATGACAGGAGGTTTCAGATGTTCTTATTTGATCACAGCTCAACATCACACGAGAAACTAGAGCGCTAGTAACAGCCTGCAGGAGCAGAGGTCAGGAAATGTGTAATACAATCGACACTATAGTAAGAAGCACTTCCAGTACACAGGTTGTGTTTTATTTGACACAGCATGCCAGCTGTTGGTTCCCCGTGACAGTCTAGAAATCTATTGCACTTGTGGTTGAGATCTGTGCACGTAGTTAAAACTGTGAAATACAATAACTACTGACTCATATTTCAGCTGCACACTAACTCTTCTTTAAAGATCTATAAGTATGTATCTCTTCTGTAATGTGTCAAATCCAGGCGTTCACTGCAGTGCCATATTTCTACTGTCTGCAGGGGACTATTTCACATTTATATGGGCGGTTATATAAATGCATGATAAATTATTTATTACATGATCTATTGAATAATTTTTTTTTTTTTTAATTAGCTTGTGACTTGCAGGCAAAACACATAATTTGTCAGCACTTTGTTTTATGGACTGATTTCTGTGCTTTTCATGCAGATTAAATCGATACTGTGAATATTATGAAGTAGTTCCTAGCACACTGTTGATGTTGTGTTCTTTGGCAATAGCATGAACAATAATATATATTTTTTATTATCATTTTTCAAATGTAATTTTAGAATTGAATTATAGTAATTAAAAATTTAGTAAATTTAAATACTCTATACCTTATGTTTTGTGGTGTTTTCTTTTTTTTTGTTCTTTTTGCCATGTTGCATCTTTTTATGATCTCCATAATCACAACATGTTTTGACAATGTGTTATTCTGAGTCAGCAAACATTTTCAGAGCTGATTCTCTCTACTTCGAGCCATTAATGAGCAGGTATATGACATGCTAAACTGGCACAGAGCCTAATCACAATAGCTCATCATATTTGCCAGGTGCTCTTTTATTGGTTTAAAAATAAGTGGTCTTTTGTACATCCAAAGTACATTGAAGTAGATGCTAATGCAGCCCTGAGTGCATTATCCTTCAGTAAGCAGACAGTATAGCATTATCCTCCCTCAGGCTCAAAGTCTTAGTGTTGCTTCATTTGTATTAATTAGTAAATGAGACTTTAAAGTCTGTAGTGTGAGTTAAAGTGTTTGTTAGAGTTCCTTTACTTTTACTTCCCTGAATTACTTCTAGGAAGAGATAAGCATTAATTGAATTATTCAGCCCATTTATTTATATATGTGCATTATATATATATATATATATATATATATATATATATATATATATATATATATATATATATATATATATATATATATATATATATATATATATATATATATATATATATATATATATAATTTTTTTTTTTACTGAAATTAATGCCTCAAATTATTTTATTTTGCTCTTATTTAATTATTCTCGTATTTGGCTCGAGGAAAGTCTTGCACCTCATTAAAATTATTTAATCCGCTGTCAATTGCTTGTTAGCCCAAATCACTAATGACTTTGCATTTACTGGAAGCAAGATAAAAGCTTTGCTATTTGTTTTTGCTCCAGTCAGACCTAATTACTTAATTTGTAATGTTCGCTTTCTTCTTACAAAAGACTTGCCAGTGGAGGAAGCGCAATTGTAGAATTTCTGCAGTCATACTGACAATCTGAGCTGATTGGACTTGTTGTCTTTTAATGATCAGGAGGAGGATGTATATTGATCGGCTCGATTACATTACATGCCACTAGAGGGGGAAAACTATTTTGGTTAGTCTGAGTTTAAGAATTGGGCATTATTGAGTGTGTTTTTGTTCATAGACTGAAAGATAAGTTAACTTCGCTTTGATTTCACAAAGAGCACAAATAGGACTGGAAATGTTTAATGTCTCAGACTCGTATTAGCATGGCTAAGCACCTCTCAGGGAATGTTTATATCGGTGTTTTGATGTTTAAACTGGTATTGGGGTCGGCCTCTATAATTAAAGGGTGCCTGACTGCTGAGCTAATGTCTTGCGGAAAGCAGTAATGAGCAGAGAGTGGTGATGCGTTCCACTTGGTGGCGTCACCATTCAATATGGTCCTCATACATTTTGCGACACCAGCCCGCAGCCAAGCGTTACGTATTCCCTCATAAAAGCTCTACATGTGCAACCGAGCTGCATGCCATGTTTTTTTTATTCATGCTCGTGTTTGCAGGTGTTCATATTGCTCTGTGGTTTCGGTCTCAGAGCTGTGTACTGTGCTCAATAGCATTGAAGAAGTGCTGTGTGTGTGGCATTGCTGTGGGTTAGGAGCACGACATGATGGAGCATGACAGGGATACGATGAAAAGGTCATCTCTGGCATGCTGCCGTTTGAACCATGTGATGAGCAGCTTGGCATTTGTGGTGTTCACCAGTGCATTGTGCAGCAATCGGAGCATAACAGGCAATTAAGTACAGCATTCAGTTTTGCATTAATGCGTTTTATTCAATGCTTAATGGAATATATTGGGTTCAGTATATGTTACTCCCTTCTTTATCTTAATACGAATAAAGTGACGTGACAGGTTTTTTTTCTTTGTTAAAAAAATGCAAGATAATATGCATGCTAACATCTCTTGCTACCTTTTCTGTGCTCCACATTTCTTTTAAATCCTTCAAAACTGGCCTCATTTTATTCCATTGAAAGTGCCTCTCAGTAATTTTACTTATTTATTGGTAATCAATAAAATGCTGTCAACAGAGTTTAACAATGTACTTTAATTCATATTGTCAGTTTACATTTCTGCTTTTAAATCTCTATAAAATTGGCCCTATTTACTTCCATTGTTCTTAAATGCAAAAGTTCCCAAATGCATCACCTTAAGTTATTTTATTTTTTGGTCAAAATTATTATTATTTTTTATTAATTTATATTTTAATCAGCAAAATAGCACCAATGCTTTCAACTGACATTAAGACTTACTGATCTCATAATATTATCTTAATTCATATGATTTTCTGCTTTTAGTTCCATCAAAAAATTTATCCCTTTACTTCCATTGAAAGTGCTTTCCCAGAACATTGATTTTGGCTTCTTTTTAAAATTATTTATTATTTATTTTATTTTATGGTGTGTGTGTGTGTGTGTGCGTACTAATCAACAAAATGGCACCAATGCTATAAAATAGAGCTTAATATGTATTGAATCAAAGATATTACTTTGATTCATATTGTGAATTTCACAAAATTATAAGCTTTCCTTTTCTTCTTTTACATCCTTATACAAAATGGCCTATTTTCTTCAATTGTTAGTGCCTTTAACATTGGTATTTTTTTTTCTCTCTCTTAACCTGTATTGTACTTGGTATATTACTTATATTTTGAAAAGACTAATCATTAGCCCATTTTGCTTCCATTGTAAATGCTCTATAACATTTATTGTATTGCACTCAGAATATGACTTAGTCATATCATGACTTGCCTGTTACATTTAAAGGGATAGTTCAACCAAAAATTTTAATTTTATCTCTCAAAACTCTCAAAACTGTACATAGTTTTTTTTTTACCTCTCATGTTCATTGCAATGTCTGAACTGTCCGGAGCGTGTTTGTCTTCAGTCTGCGTGTGCGACTTGCTTTACGGCGGATTGCAGACTTACAAGTGCATAACCGCCACTTCTCAAATAGACCATTGACATTCTATCTTTAATCTCTATTAGGAGTTTACAATCCCTTTAACTGCAATGTTGCTGATTTCTCTGTGAATTTAAACATGACACTCATTGCTTTGGCAGTTACATAGGTGTTCATTAAGAAAAAGGTAAATTGCAGCTTGCAGTATGGTGACAGGGAAAAGATGTCTTTGAGACACGCAGACTGTATAATTATAGTAAACAAGGGTCAAATGAGCATCTTCCAGTACAAAGGGATCCTATAAATGCACAATTCGCCCTCCATTACTCGATTAAGGAGAGTACCAGTAATGACGACGAACAGGAAGATGCTGGTTAAGGGTGTTGATGCCCTGCTGTGATCGCACTGATGCGGAGTGTCGCTAGGAAGGCTGAAGCCAAGCTGCAGTATGACTCTCACAGCAGGGCTACGGTGCTTGAGGAGAGCCCATTAAATACGCAATTAAAAGCAGATAATGAAGGGGCTCGTCACCAAGAGGGGCTCGGCCTGACTGACTGCCTCACTGAGCAAGACAGACCTTCTGAAGGGCTACGATGGCCTCCCCTCCCCTGGGTCAGACTTAAACAGCAGTGAATGCCTGAATCTGTTGGTGTGTTATTCCACAAAGCTTATCATTCAGCAGGATCAGAGCTTGCTGAATGAGCCTCCGTGTGATAAATTAAACATCTGGTGAGAATTATTAGATTTTTTTCTGAACATACCATACTGTGTTTTGCTGTTACTACCACTGATTTATTTTATAACTGCTAAATATAATTCCTTTTAATGACATCTTTGTAAGTCTTTCACATTTTGATCCCCTGTAGATTAAGTTGTGTGAGCATTTTGTTCACGGGTTGGCAAATCAGTATCTTGCTTTTCCTTTAATGACTGGTTTGTTGAATGTATGTGCAATTCTCCTTTAGGTTTTGATGCTCATATATCCCCGAATGACTTTTACACTCTTCTATCTTCAGCAGAGCACTGCACTGTTGTGAATTGGTGCCATGCCTCAGGAGACCCGGATCCTACTCGGCAGATAATAAACACCACATCAGTGCCATGCTAATGAAGACGGATAGAGCACAGCCAGAGTGAAAGATTTATTTTCTACCAAGGGTCACAATGTAATGGTTACCTCAATTACAAACGATAAAGGATTAGAGTGACAGAGGGAGTAGAGACACCACAAGGGTGTGTGGTCTGTGCACTTAATGTTTTCACTGGTGCTTTCTCTATTGGACTTTCAAGGTGACCATAGCATTGGTATTCGATTCAGGGTGAGGAGCTCTTCTGAGGATAAATTGTTGGAGGTTGGCAGGGTCAGTGCGTATCCATCCAAAGCATTTTTGTTAAACATTTGTGGTATGGAGCATTAGTGTGTTCGAGTTTTTCACAGCAGGTTCATAGGCTTATTATTTTACACATTCTCAGTGGGTTTGGGAGGGGGAGATAATTGAGGCAGAAGATTAAAAAGGTTGTTGAATGCTTATAAAATCTGACCCAGTGCTTTCTGCAGCACATTCAGTGGCAGCACTCCTGATGAATCTTCATCATCATTACATTTTGTTAAATTATGACTTCCGGTTCGATTGGCTGTCACTCCTTTCACCATTTGTTTGTTTCTTTGTTTTTATTTTAAAAGTGGGTTTTGTAAACCCACTGTTTTTGTCATCTAAACTCTTGCAATGTCATGGGACTATTATATTCTCTTTGGACTGTTGCTTCTATCTGCCTGTGTTCTCTGGAGCTTAATCGGAGGAGTTTCCCCTGTGGCCTTACTGTGAATATACGCTGCTTTAGGATTGCTGCGGTCTTGGACTCATGGAGCATGGATTTAAGGTACACCGCACACCAGATGCTAAACTTGAAACAGAATTACAAAAAGACAGTTATGAACTCTGTCGTAATACTGGCCTGCGGAGACAAAGGAGGTACATCGGAAATCAGGATGCAGTCATAGCCTTTCTTCTTCTACCAATATATGCATTCCTATGAGTCAGCGATAGACCAAAATAGTTTCATACTGGTGCAGTTCTCATCAATTTAGCTTCACTCGTTGCCTTCTTTGTTCTGTCAGAACCTCCTAAATGTTGCATTATTCAGTGCACATTCAGTAAAGAAAAAAGCCTTGCTTTTTTTCAGACATAATTACAGATCAAAAACTGGACTTATTTACAGATCAGATTACTCTAGTAGGTGCTGTTTGATCTCCTGCGACTTAGTGGTCAAAGTGGGGGAATCGTTGTTACACCATAATGACTGTAGGATTACAAAAGACTCTTTATTATAAACTGCACATTTTATTAGCTGCCCAACACATAACAATTGTCATGTTTTGGACTTTATGATTTCCAACAGCGGTCTTCTGTTGATATTGGTCTGTCCGATCATATGGCAATCTGTTTTAATCTGTAATTGCTTCTTCCTTGTACATCATTTTCACACACTGTTTTCGTATTTGGAAATCAATTAATCCGTCAGATTTTGCAGTGTCTGTTGTTTCTTCTCTTAGTGGTCTTCCCTCAGCGCCTCTTGAAGATATGATTTTATAGTTGAATACTGTTCTTGCCTCTAATTTGTATCCTTTCGCTCCCTTGAAGTCACACGATGTCTCATTTGCTCATTTTGCCCCTTGGTATAACGATGACCTGCCCTCTAAGAAGGCAGCTTGTTGTAAAATGGAGCATAAATGGCGTGCCTCAGGCTTGAATGTACTTTTCCAAGCCACGTGGGGAATATAGAACTACAAATGAGTCTGCAAGATCTGCTTATTTCGCTCAGATTATAGATAATAATCAAAGTAATACTAGGCATCTCTTTCAGACTATAACTAAACTTCTCAATGGTAATATTGGCACCTCTGTGCCTGCTTCAATTGGGTAATGATTTGTTTCATTTTTTTTTTTCAGTTCTAAATTTGACAGTGTCTATAAACTTATCGGTTACACCTGTTTCCTCAACACTTTGCTTGCCTAGTTTCTCTGGCACATACTTTACTACCTATTGAGGTATCTCTGCGTTTAACCCATCCAAGTGCACATACAGCAGTAAGTACTGAACACAAACACCCTATGAACGCACACCCAGAGCAGTGTTGCAGTACCTCAGTAGTGGTATTGTAGGTGGAAGACAGTGCTGTACATTCACTCTCCCCACCTGCAATCCCTGTTAACCCTCTGGGGTCGACAAACATGGATACGCGTCTTCTCCTGATAACACTGAAAATAACTTAAATATGGCACTTTCAGTTTTGATCGTACAGATAAAAGCAATACATCAATCATACATAAAAGCAATACATCAATTGAATCTGTAAAGGGTCTACTTTTATTTGTATACACGCATAATAACAAAAAATATTTTTTATGTATTAATTTTTACGGTAGTGTAGCAAACCATACATCATTCTGTGTATATAAATTCACACTTGGTAATGGCAAATTGGAACTGGACTATAACCATTTTCTCTATTTAACAACATTGCAGACTTTTGTGCTTCTTGTACCAATCGCCTTCTATCTATCACATTGTCATCTGACAGAAAAGGGTGAGAATCAAACCATTCAGGTGTCAGGGATGGTGGAGGATGGGTCCCTGAACTCATTATCAGTATATCTGAAGTCACTCAAAGGGACTTTCTTTCCGTTTGAAAATGAGCACCTCCTGTATATTCAGGAACAAACATAATGGCACTTGCTGTCCGAATGAGATGGGTTTCATTGTGCCATGCCCCGATGAATCTGGTAGCGGTGTAATGTCAGACTCCTGATGTTAAGCCACGTTCTTTCTAATGAAAACCACCGCTCTGAGATCTTAGGGGTTTACCATAACTAATTCCATCTCTCGGTTTGATTAAAGGCAAGAGAAATGTCAGACAATGCCAACTTGGCATGTCATTTTTTTTTTCTTTTTCCTCTTTTCTGACAAACTATATATAGAAAGGTCTCGTTTTACTTTTTGAGATTCTGTGAGATCTGAACTCTGTCTGCGTGGATTTTTCAAAAGCCAAACTTTCCACACAGCCTGCAGGCAGAAAGGTGCTTGCAGAGAGGGTCTAATTAAAACTGCATAATATAACTTTCTAACTAGAGACTCTTTTGAGATGTGTGATGAGGGATACGACTCTACACAAATCATCAGTGTCTTGCCCTTCTCTCCAGACTTGTCCAGACTTGTGACAGCGTGTGACAAACAGACCCCTACTGGGAACATGTGACGAGTCACACCTGATTCTCTTCATCCTTCATCACTCCTATCGAAATAATCCATTATCACATCTTCATGTTATTTGTTCTCAATGTTCATATCAGGATTTGGCAAAAAGAATCCGCTCCGTTTTCACAAGTGCGAATTGTAGGATAATGTCTAATGTTGTGTGTATAACAGTGCTAATTAGTAATAGGAAAATGTCAGCTATTACTTGCAGAAAAACCTTTTATTTTTTTCTCTAATACAGTATATGCAAACATAACATTCCTAGACTGCTCAAGTGTTTTAATCAAGCATCTGTTGCATGTTAACGGGCAAATTTAAAACCATTGTTTTAACTCATTGATTGATTTTTCAGGTGAACTGTTGGATATTTGTGTTGTCATATTAGAATGCATTAGCAGGTACACTGAAAATGCATTTTGATCACATGGATTTTTGACTACCAATGATCTTCGTGATCAGATCACCAAAGATTTATCAGGAGACACTCTATTTTCTATTCTATTCTAGGTGTAAACAGGTTGTTTTATTTTTTTTTTTTATTTTTTTTCAGGTTACCTGAGACAGATGGTAATGGTGTAAACAATTCATATAATACTTGTTCTAATGCAATGTAATGTATCATGATTAGTCACAAGCCATTAAGACCACAATAAACGTTTATAATAGTTTTCAGTCAAGTCGAAAGCCTGTTTCTAAAGATATCATTCTAATTAGATCTTCATTCATTATATTTCATGTTTTTCATCTGGTATTCATTCTGAGAGAGAACTTGTACTTCATTCCATTTCATCTCTCTTCAAAGACCTCATCTGTAGAAGTCCCTGTTCTCAATTAGTCAAGAATTCATTTCTTGAAGTCTGGAGCGAGAAAGCACTTTTCCCCATGAGGAGCCTTTTAACCTCTCCCGGCAAGAGCTACACCTTACTGTATATAAATAAATAAAACTAACACTAAAATGCTAATTGTATGTGGGTTTTGGTACAAACAAAGCCACTCATTAACTGGAGAATATATATTAAGCAAAACAAAAGCACACATTTGATTAGCACACATACTCAGTTTTAAAATAAAGGAGTGCAGAGGTTTGCAGGAAATGTCATACTGCTTATACATGTCAAGGCTAATAGCTTCCCTCAGCTTCAGTGGCTTGTGCTCCAGCTGAGAAACGAGTAATTGAGAGCAAAGCATCCTAGTCAACAAGACTACTGTTCTTATTAAGTGCATATTTGCCCCTGACTGAACTGGTGTGACAGAAAACATACAGTAACTTGTGTGTTGTGTGGTAAAACCTTTTAAGAAAATGTGTGTGGTTTTCTTGTTTGCTAATTTATGATCTGTTTTTGCTCCCCATCAGCAGGCTGTTACTTGCTCTGGTTTTGATGAGCCATTCTGTCATCACTCCTCTGCCCTTTGTGGCATAATTAGTGCCTGCCTGATATCTCTGGCCCATTAGATAGATGGAGAGCAATGAGAAGGAAAGAATTAAAGCGAGAGAGAGAATTGAAGATGAAAACGACATCACGTTGAAATAGAAACCATCTTTAAAGCGACCAACTTCAAGCTCATTGTGAGATATTATTGTATAATGTGTAATAAGATTTCTCCATTTTCAAATTTTGTTGAATGGTCTTGATGTGAAATTACACTTTTTTTTTTTTTTTTTTTTAACTAATCCTTTAAATACATTTTCTCATTTAAATAGCTGTAGCTAATCAAGCAATACTTATTTTAATAAAATGTTACCATTCAGTAAAGCACCCAATTAAATTGGGCGGAAAATCTCCAATACAGTGTTGGATAAATTTCCACTGACTCTGGCTTTTAAAATATGCTGATGCATTTCTATTTATATCCATTCTCAAAAGCGTGGTGTCAATAGAAAGATAAAATTGTGTGGACAAACCCAATGAGAATATAAACGTTCTTAAGCTTTCACGCGGCTGCATGAAATATACATAAGGACACAGTGCTGGTAGCTTTAGACAAGATGGTTAGCATTGTCCAGAGACCAGTGGCCCTAAAAACACAAGTAGACAGGGAGCTGCTATTCTTTGCTTTTTATGCTAATGCATTTGGTTACTGTTATGAACAATGTTGGGGGTGCATGAGAAATGTAAGTCTTGACCTGCTAAATTACCACAAATGAATATTCACAGCCCTGGGCTTTGCTAGATGAGCCAGTGAATGAGATTAGATAAATGAATGATTAACACAGGGTCAAGCTTTAGGCTGATTTTTTTTTTTTTTTTTTTTTTACGTTTGGATACCTTGAGAGAAATGGGAGAATTTTTATTAATTTATTTTTTCTCTCAGTGCATGCACATTACCCTTCCCAGTCTCCAGTAAAACCGAGCTCCTCTCGAGTCATCATGTGTAGATTTGCTCTAGTCTTTAGTGATCATGAGTCTTTATAAGTGACAGATTTAAGCAAATGTTGGATGCACGTTTTCTCTGGCAGATAGTGATCCACTCGTTCAGTTTCCCTCAGGATCACTCTCCACCCCTAATCTCATATTCTGAACATTTCCATATGTTAATTTGTCCTAAGGTCTGACTCAGCAACATGTTCTCAAAAACCATGTTGAATCCAGGAATATGAATGCCTGTTTTTTCATGTGTATATTTTTATATATATTTGTGTATATTTTATAATTAGTAATGAAAACTAGCTACTATATGGTTTATCAAAAAATGATTTGATGATTGATATGTTTACAACATTGACAATAAATTAGCATAGTAGATTTCTGAAGGAAAATTTATACTGAAGACTGGAGAAATGGCTGGAGTGATGGCTAATGAAAATGTATCTTTGCATCAAATTAATAAATTATATTGGTATTAATATTTATATGAAAATATTGTATATTTACTATATATAACATAAATGATTCCAATTTCGGAACCATAAAGGGCCTTAGAAATGAAGATGCCAAAAGGAAAGTTTAAGACTAAATATATATATTTTCTTGAATTACAGGCATGCAAACTTATGAGAGAAAAAAAAAAAAAACTTGAAAAGGGCTCTTTCCCCATTTTTGAATGGTCACCATTGGCATATAATGCATTGAAGATTGCCAAAGTCAACAGATTTCACTAATCGACCTACCAATCTCTAAGTAACATTATGATGCTGCCATCTTTCTGAAGTCATTTTTAACCCCCTGTAATTTGGCTCTGAATCACAGGTGAAAATGGCCTCCTCTACAAAATAGTGGATTACTCAATAAGTACTCATCCGTGACATTTAATATTTTGGCTTTCATCACCATACATGTTAACTTTGTTCAGAAAAAAAGTATTCGCAAAATAAAATAAAAAAATGAGCTGGGGACCACTGGTTGATTTGACACGGAATGACCCAAAACGCGCTGTATGTTAGAGAATCACTGATAGGTTGTTGATCGGGTGGTGGTGCTATATGTTAGATCTTGACAGCCTGATTTAGGTGTATGTGTGTGTGGGCTACACACACGCTACCCACCAGTGGTTCGTATGATTGATTATCCAATCTCACTCTAGCCTCAGTTATACATTTAATAGCCCTCTGTTTATGAAGACATGGAGTTTGTGGCTGTACCTTGCAGATGCACAAATCATTTGTGTGTCTTACTTTTCGTCTACCTTATAGACTTCTCCGTATGGATTATTACATTCATATACCGAGCCTTGAATTTACTGCTCTGTTTCTAAATGTGCTTCTCCCTTACATCTGCTGCCACCTTATAATGTTGACATATTACTCTCATACTTCTTCCTTCTCCTTTATTTCTCTGTGAGTGATTTACAAAGACCCTTTCATACGGTGATTCATTGAACTACATATGAAAAAAAAAAAAGAAATTTAATAATCATCTCAGATTAAATCCCATCTGACCACACCTAAAGCATAATCTTAATTTGCAGACTGGTATGGAAAAAAAAGACATTAGATATTTTTATAAGAGAATTAATATAAATGAATCCAATTCACAAAACTGGTCTTGACTGATCTGGTTCTCGAGTTCAACGGTCTCACTCATTCATATAGGAAGAGGAAGATTAATTAGATTTTTTTTTTTTTTTTTTTTTTTTGGTTTTCATGGTACTTTTACATTACTTTGGATGATTGAAAGCTTCAGTCCCCATCCAGATTCTTGCATGACCAGCACCGTATTTTTTTTCTTTTATTTCCCATAGAAAGTAAAAGAGAAACCTCTTTTTATCACAAAACAACAAAAAACAAAAACTCACAAACGAATTATTCCTTTAAAATGCAAATTAGTATGTAAAATAATAAAATAAAATCGTACAAAGAACAGAAGATAAAGAAATATAACCACTTTATTAAAAATGAGATTGTGGGTCATGGGTTAATAGTAAAGACTACTTGTGCTCTGCTAAATAGGGCATTTTGCAGTGGCTGACTTTTTTTTTTTTTAACAGCCTGTTCTGTTCCTAATCTTGCCAGAACCACCCAGACCAGGACAAAAAAGCCCTCTGACTCTGACAAAAATATCACAGGTCTGCTGCCAGCACATACGACCTGGAGTTTGAACTCGGAGGCATTAGTGAGCTGACTCTCCTATTCTTTCCATCCGAACCTCGCTCTTATTCTCTTTCTCACCCTAATGTTTAATGATGACACAAGTTCGGTACTGAAATGCTCAGTCTGAGCCTGGGATTGTATGATCTCATTATTTAGAATCAGAGCTGTATTAATCACAGGCTGCTGTATCTCTCAGTAAATATCTGCAAAACAGCCAGAGTACAAGGTTGCCAAATCAGGCCCCTGAGGATTAGCAGCAGCTCTCTGTGAGACAGCAGGTGTACCCGGCACATGGCTCCAGAGACAATGCTTTGGCAGGACGGTCTACCTGCTGTGTCCCCCGGTCTGTCTCTCCCTCTCACCTGCTCCCTCCGGTTCCAGAACCGCCGTTCAGCCAGGTGGCTCCAGTGTGTCTCTGCCTGGATGTTTGGTAAAACAGCTGGGTCGAGAAATGATGTCTGCAGTAAATTACTTTAATCTAGGCTTTTTTTTTACAAAATGTGTCAACTTGAATGCACTTATCAAAATAAGTATTCAAATATGTATACAGAAGTTTTAAAAATGTGTTATTTAACTTAACATCACAAAGGAGTGGATTTATTTTTTTTTGAAAAAAAAAAAAAAAAACTTTAAATAGACAAAATACATTATATATGTTTGTGTAAGTTTGTTTATATGTTATCATCATGGTATGCAAACATTACTATTCTTGCAGAAGAAAACATCTGTTTTCTCCATGGTTGGGTTTTCATTCACTGCACATTTCTAGATGAATTCTCTCTGTATAACACACAGAGATGATGATGATGATGATGATGATGATGATGATGACATTATCTGACATTTGTAAAGAAGGCCAACTGCAAACAGTTGTCCAGAATTGAACCACAAACTGCAACAAATGGAAAGCTCAGCACCACATGCAGAAAGTGTATGTGAATGTGTACGTGAACACTATACATAAACAAGTTTCAAGTTTGATTACATGTATATTTGTGTGATGAGAAACTGGTAGGTTTACATGATGTTAGTGAGACTCTGATATTACTCTCTAAGCATTACTAATGTTCACACTCTTGCCTCACTGCTCTCTGCAGTCATAGCATGCTCGCATAGATTACCTGCAGTCTTATAATGTGCTCTGCTAGATTCAGCAATGATATTTCAATTCCTAGTGTGGATCATTCATCAGATTAGATACAAAATTCATTGGAAACTGAGGAAAATCTGCCTCTTGGGGCATGAATAAATTTATATTTCCAGCAATGCTGAAGCTACACACTTACACACCTGCTGTGGCATGCAATATAGGTGCTACAGAGCGCTGCATATGCCAGATGTTTAGATTCTTCTGAAATGATGAATGCACACAGGAATAGATTGGATCTTATTGGTTGTGTTGATTTATATGGTGTGGAAATTTAAGTCTCATTTAAGTGCCATCACTATACCTTTTATACTGAGAGCAATTAGGTTAGCCAACTGCTGTTCATGATTTAATCCCCAGCTGTATGATTCCCATGTCCTCTAGCATTTTCAAAAGGTCCGTGTTGCATTGAGATCTCATAGAAATAAGTGGGCCCTGAGGGGTTAGTGTCCATTTCCAAATGTGCCTGTATGCCACGGGTTATTCTCCATTTTACATAATATCTCTCTAAGCTCTGCTGTTGTTTTCCCCACCAGTATCCTTCCTCCTCACATAAAATGTTTCCCGATAGATTGAATGTCTTTCCATGATTGATGATTGGTATTGATTTTAATTCGCCCGTATCTTGATAGACAAAAAGTACAGATCTATACAGCGAAAAGTACACAGTTTATCTTAAAGTATTTTAAAAGCATATACAGAAGCTTCAGATTCACTTTGAATGTTGTGACAACAGGACTTAAATGCAAATGCAAACATATTTATTATATAATGTATATATGTATGCAAATACATGTGTGTGTGTGTGTGTGTGTGTGTGTGTTTGTGTAATTGTTGGGCCCTATGAACTCCATTCCACTTTATTTTTTGTTTCCAAATTCATTTTTTCCATTTAAATTTTTCTGGATTACTTTTTTTTTTTTTTTTTTCCTTAACTCCTTTTTAATGGTTAAATTTAATTGTATGAATCAAAAAGCATGTCTAATTAATTAAAATCATAACACTTTTTCACAACAATTTATTAAAAGTGTAACAAAAATTAAATGTTTAGGGCCCTATGAAAATTTTTATTTTTTCTTCACCATATATTTCATTGTTACCTAATTCTGTGTTTTAGCATGTCTAATTATTTAAATGCATAAAACAACTAAATTTAATCTTTTTTTTTCTTAAAAGAGTACATTTAACATTCATTACATTTTTCCTTTAATTATTGAAAATTAAGCAAACTTAAATTTTTGGTAAACAAAGGGGATTTACTATTAAAACTAAAACATGGAAGAAATGTGTGATTATTCCTTAAAAAAATAATGTTTGTCATTTTAGTAGTAGTATTAGTAGGCTATGTACATTCTGCTGTACAATAGTAATACATTTCTGGCAAATACTTGTCTTTAAATTAAATAGACTTTTATTTTGATAGGTTACCATGAATACCTTTACAGTTCTTTGTATGTGATGTGACACTAGTTTTACTCGAATGAAACTGTCAAATGCTCATGAAGTGACTCTCAGTGCAGTTCTGGAGATGTTGTTCATGTGTTCACATCCTTATTTAGAGAGATGACAGAAGCTGAAATCACCGCAAGCGTGACTCGCGCTTCAGTGTGTGTAATAGACGAAGAAATGCTTCTGCACCATTCATTAAAACAGACATGCATAAAATACAGGATTCATATTTAAATACACTTTTCCGCCTTAATATTCACAGATACTAGTCCATATTGTGATTTGCTGTAAGTGCAATGACCTACTTTTGATTAATTCATTCAAAATTGCACAAATTCTGTGACATTCCGCGTTAAACTGTAAATTCCATTTTTAAAGACTGGATTCCGTGGTCCCGTCCACGTTTTCTACATCGCAGAAATCATAGGGCCCTAAATATGGAACTAAGTTGTCAAAATATTATTATTATTTTTTTTTTTCTTGGTTCACATCTCTGCTCTGGCACCAAATAAGGACACCAGGACACCCCTGATACTACATCTTACGTGTTTGTATAACCAGCAGTTATTTATTTGAAGTGTATCAACGCAAAACTTTTGGCAGTATGATCAGTTGCTCATGAACTTTGGGATGACACTCTGATATATGCTGATATATATATATTTAGCTTTTTTCTACAAGAGTGTCACATAGCCTGTCACATGGCAGAAGAGCTTCTGAAATATTGAGAAACTGACAGATGCACTTAGTCATGCACACTTACAAACAGAAGCACACACACGCAGACACGCAAACTCTGAAAAAAAGCTTGAAGGCCTTCATTTGCATCTTTCACAGTCGCATGCTTTTCTGCATTTATCAAGAAAATACAGCATGCAGATAATATCATGTGCACGGTCTACAAATTGAGTGGCTTTTGTTGCTGTGGTTACATGACAAAGAGATAGACGGGAAGAGAGATTCTTTGTCTTATAAGCTCAAGAGACACGTGGCAGTGATAAACATTACTTATCTGCTCTCAGGACCGATGTTCTTAAACCCCATTGAAGAAATGCTGGAGGGACAGTGTGCATCTCTACATCTAGCTGATCCATTCATGTTGTTGTTGTTTTTTCCATCTTTCTTTGGACATTTTCTTTTTGTATGCTTCTCCCAAAAGGCTAAACAAGAGGCAGTCAGTGAATTTATTGAATTAGCAGCTAGCGGGAACCATTAGGAAGCCATTTCCTATTTGATAGTGGTGCATTAGAATGGGTGGAGCAAACCTCCTGTGGATGGGCAGCTCTTCTCATAGATCAGGACCGTGTTCATTTGACTTTGAAAGCCACCACTAGGGTAAATCATCTTTCTTTTATCAAACAGTGATTGACGAGCATTTATTCCGGCTCTTTAATGTGACGTAGATGTTACTTGTAAGATAGTCCGTTCTAATTACATCTTGCAAAAGTTTCTCAGACAAGTAAACCAGACAGAGTCATGCTCTCTCAGGACAATGCCTGATAATAACGATTCTTGGTTTGAGTACAATAAATTCAGCAGAATAGCTAGATGTTAAAAGGTTGAGTGCAAGCCCAGAGGTCATTAGATGAGCGCAGGCTATCAGATCTGGGCTCCCAGACCCTGCGGCTCTGTAGCCTATGATAAAAGTTGACGGTAATTCAGCACAACGTTGTTCTTCCATATCCTATAGCGATAAGGACATGAGCTGCAGAAAGAAGGGTCTGGAGAAAAGGAGAGACCAGGACAGACAGACAGAGATGAGAGTAGATGGAGACTATTTGGGGCAGCCCTAGCAGGTCACCTAGAGCTAATAAACTGCCTAATGAACTATTGTTGGTAGCTGCCAATTTATGGGGATACATTAGTCCACCTTGAGTCTTCAGGACAAAGATCATGAAGCCTAATGAATAACCATGACCTGTGAAAATTGGAGGTCTGCATTATAACTTTACTGTTACACCAGTTAAGTGTTGTGCCAAAAAATGGGCTCTGCACCAAAAAAAGTTTACAAACCAAAATTTAGCAGAATTGGATTGCCAGACTTCACCATTGATGACTGACTATCGGTAATGACACTCCATGAGGCTGAAGTCTCTTCATGTGACCCTCTGTAGACAAGTCCATCACTATTTCTGTTACAGACCATTATGTTTAAATTGTCATTATACCACAAGCAAAGTCATAATTTCAGTTTTATGACCTTTTATCTCTGCATGCCATTCTTTATTTAGCCTCACTGCCAAGTCAGTCACATTTTGGGCTCTTTTTATACCAATGTCTTAGACAAAATGTTTCTGAAAATCAAATGAGCTTTCAGGTCAATTTCCTTCTGTGTTCAAAAAGCAAATGAATTGCTGTATAAATAACTTTTAACTCGGAGCGTGTGGACAATGGGCCGTTAGCTCTCTCAGGGCTTTCTCTTTTCCAGTCATAACAGGCTTAATGGCCAATGTGGAGCTTTAATACGCAAACTTATTTAGTTTTCTTGTCTAAAGCAGACTTATGTGGCTTTATTCGCCCACCTATGATAAACCAGAGAATGCCTGGGGAAGCCTATTGTCATCAGATCATCCCAAGAGGTCACTACGTCCCACCACTCATTATTTTCTTTTTGTTGAAGCCACTGTCTCCATTCCCTCTCTTCTCTTATTGAGAATGCTGTTTTCTCTTGAGTATCACTCCCTTTTGGCCTCTCGCGGTTGTAGTGATGCCCACTTTTAACTTCTCTCACTGTGCAGCCTTTGAGATTTAAGAAGCTTAAACCTTTGAGCATAGAGGGAAAAAATTGAGAGAGTAACTCGAGAGTTATTTTGTTTAGACGAATTAGCAGCCGTTATCTGAACCAACCATTTCATTGTTGGCAAATTTATTGTAAAATCATATTTCAGCTTATGTACAGGAATCAGATACATCAATTATCAATTATTTGCAGTTTACAAGACATAAGTTCATTGACTTCCAGTTAAGAGAAAAACAAAATGTATTGTGAGTGCAGAGAGACTCTTAATGTAAGATCAATGTGAGCATTTCAGAAAATGTAAAGAAAACTAGATATAGTCAGTCTGGAAGTGATGAAACTGCAGTGAAACACCTGACCTAACTAAGTCAACCTTAAGGAAGGAAACGAACGTAACACGTAGGGATGAAGTCATTAAATAGTGTCACTTCTGAGTGTGGTATTTTAAGTAATAATTTTACACCTGCACCTTATTCACTATTGAGCTGCACTACTATTTAACCAGAGACTGTCTGCTCTGAAGTAATGAATGCCACAAGTGGAATGAAATGACGTAAATGCAGTGGATTAAAAAAAGAAAGGAAAAAAAAGATATTTGTATATACAGTAAGAGTAATGATTAACAGTCACAGTAAAGTGCACCAGATTGTAGTGCACTGCTGTGTCCACTACCAACCTAGCACTCAAAACCAGTGTGCAAGATGGGAAAATGTGAGATGCAAATGTCCTTCAGCACTTGAAGTGTAAATGTTACCCCAGTCCTGACAGTTCAATAACAACCCTTAAAATCTGATGAAATCTGAAATGAGCTTACAATCTCATCCAATTCAGTTGTTTTAGACCGATTCATAATTAAATGCAAACATATGCGGAAGATGAGAGATATTTTGAGTATTGACACTAAATATTAAGCTTATTATCATTTTGTCAGTATTCATAGTTTTAAAAGTTTTGGAAAGGAAATAAATATATATTTATAACCGTTTCAATAAAAACAAAGGGTGGTATGCCAGCTATTGCATACAGGTATTACATTTAAGAACTTTTTATAATTTACTGAATCATTAATTAATATATTTACTTTTTAATTTAGATGACTAGATTTACTTAATAAATCTAGTATTTATTGCTATTCCGCGTGTGGTCTTTCCCTACACTGTTGCTTGCTTTGAGCCAGGCTTGTAACAATTGTTTATTAAGTACTGTAATTGTTGCATTTAGTCAAATTGATGCACTTTTTGGCATTATTGCACTCTTACAGGGGGCAGTCGTGGCCTAAAGTACAGAGAGTCAGACTTGCAACCCGAAGGTAGTGGGTTCGAGTTTCAGGAGTAAATAACCACCTATACCACGACTGATGGTGAGGTGAGACCCTTGAGCAAGGCACAGAACCCCTAACTGCCCCCTGGGTGTCCACTGCTCCATGTGTGTGCATTTGGATGGGTTAAATCCAGAGCACAAATTCCGAGTATGGGTCTCCATTCTTGGCCACACGTCTCATTATGTCACTTTCACTTACCTGATTAACATGAGTCTGTTAGTGACAGACAGCACGTACAAGTAAACGAGTTTGTTCATCCTCAGTGAATTCCTCCCACAGTATTTGTGGTTACTCCTAGATGAGGGACTTTAACTCCCCTCTGTTTTTCTTTGGCTATTTATTTTTAAGATGGGAGAGGACAGAGGAGCACATAGAGGGCATTGAAAGTGTCTCCTTAAGAATTTAATAAGAAAAGAGATCTTGATGGATTAGGGGTCCTACCCACATAGGAGACATTCACCGAATGAGGAATGACAAAGTGAATTTTTCTCTGCCCACCTCGTCTCTGGGGCCTTTGCTTCCAATTGATGGAGATTAAAGAACCATAGACGGATGTGGTCTAGTGGAAAGGTTTTTATTTTAGGTTTTTATTAATATTTATATGCATATGAAACAAGTCTATTCAAGCATCGGAAAGTGGTTGGTTTACATCATCCAGCATGACGAGAGATGGAAATACAAGTTGCTGACTCCTTCTGACAACAGCACCCTGTGGAACATCCACAAACCCTCAAACACATGTCCATTGTGCGTTTGGATATATGTGGTGTGCTTAATGGGACATCCACCCTCAAGGTTAAAAAATGAGTGGGCTTCAGCATGAATGGATCTGTGTAGGCAGCGAATCGACCCAGTAGGGGCCTAAATATTACACAGCAGAGAGAAGAGAGAGTAATCCCTCATAAATAATAGATAACCAAATCCTCTAAAACACAGCCAGCATTGCCAGCCATGGGCTGGTGATAACAACTCTCACAGTGGCTGGGTCAAGCTTCCATTAATACTCAATTACACCCTGGAAGCAAGGTGCCAGAGGTTACTGTTGTTTCTGTTATGGGAGTAAGACTGCTACCTTTACTACAAACATTGAGTGGAGCAGGTGTTCCTCATCCATGTAGCCATACATGAATACTCTTATGTCCTTGTATTATTTTCTTTGTGGAACACAGCAGGAGAATGTCCAAGCTGTGCTTTTCCATGCATTGAAAGTGCATAGTGATTAATGCTCCCAACAAAAAAAGGACAAAAGAATATATTAGGGATGCAATAGCACATATATTCACAAATACATGTCCTTTGAGAAAGTTTTACATGAGACAGAGTAATATTACAATATGAATATCCACTGTTTGGTTGGCAAAATTCCTCAAAATGTCTTGTTTTGTGTTCTGAAGAAAGAAACTCAAGGTTTGGATCAAGTGGAAGTAAAAATCACACCTATACATGTTTCACACCAGGTATGATCACTTATGTCAGACATCATTGCTTCTCCAATGTTGTGATTGATTGTGATACAGTAAGTAAAAATTTGTATGTACTATTATGCGTTAGATCTATAATTCATCATCTACTGTCCTTGTATAGAAAAGAAGTGAAGTTTTTTTTTTTTTGTTGTTTCACAGAATAAAATGCTGTGTCATAATGACATTGTGGAAAGTAGATGATAATAAAAACAATCACATAAATGCCCTTTCTGTGTGAACGATCAACTATGCCTTTAAAAGCACAAAGTAGCTAGTATTAAGTTTGAAGAGTGAGCTTTAACCTGTCATTTCTGCTTCTTGATTAGAGTAATTCTACAATCAGAACCAAATTAGCAGCGGCAGATTCCGAGTCATTAGAATTAATTACATCAACAGCGCTTTAAAACTGACTCACTGCGGTTGGCGTCTCTAGATGCATACGAGTGTGTTTGTGAGAGGGCATATGCATTCCACTGCTCACTTCCCTCTCGGGAAATCTCCCTGATGAGTTATCCCGGATGGACACCACTCTCAGGAGACTATGTGATGAGATTTGCAACTGTTTAGCAGTTAATAAATCCATCAGTGCACTCCAAGCCCACGCAAACATACTTCCACACTGTCCTTCTGTGCAGAAAACAGCCAGAGACTGATGATGCATACTGACATAATTAAGGATAGCCTTTCTCTCGAGAGAAAGGGCCTAATCCGACCTCCTTTAGGGCACTCTCTCTGATAACACGCTCCATTAAAGACATCCACATGATCACAGACAAGAAAGCAAAACCAGAAAGGGAGCCGAATCGTTAAAAGCTTGTTTGTTGTCCTTGCACTTTTCAGAAATGCATCAAGGTATTTAGAATAATTATTATCCCCGTCTTAAGCTGCCAAACTAATTGTGTGTTTAATTATTTCGCTACAATAGCGTCAGGTTTTCCCAAGGTGCCGGTGCCAGTTAAGCTGCTCATAATTGTTGTCAATTTAGCATTAACTATTTAGCAGATTAAGTATTAAATAGAAATCGAAGTGCAATGAAGGCCATCGAATGCTTCACAGCAGCCCAGTTAACAGAAAGGTGTTTTCAGCCCAGCGAAATACAAATCCTGTTATATAGCACACTGTAATGCTTTCCCATCATTCTGTGCTCGCTTTAATGATGCTCGCTCCTAACATCAGCAGTTGTTGTGGTAACCACCGCTCTTCCGTGATGAATGGGGCTACATGTTGTTGAGGTGCTTATACTTGTTATATGTGATCTATCGGAAGCTACACAGACAAAAAAAAAAAAAAAAGTATTTTCAGGCTACCTCTAACGTTTTATTTTGCCACTGATAGAAAACCCAAACTGTGTGGGCCTATGTTCACGTAGAGAGCGCAGGGATGGGAGAGAAACCAGGAGGCTTCTCAAAGCCTCCCACATCTGTTTGGCTTATAGGAGAAGCTTCAAGCTCTCCATTTCATCAGAGTGATCTAACCGAAGCACCAGTCTTACCTGCTTGGGCTTTTTCTTGGCCCATTAGATCTGAACTTGTTCTCCAAACATCCAGCATCATACATGTTCCAGTTCAGCAGTCCCTCAGATCTTATTGCACAAAACCTTATCTGACAAACCTACACTTGGATTGAGTTGTGCCTGCTTATATCACTGTCCATTTGCACACATTTAATGCTAATTCACTAAAGGAATTATGCAAATGAAGTAACAACAAAAACACAGCCTCAAAATCTCTGCTGAATGCAATTTGCATGGCACAGTACCTTAAATTACATGCAGGTTTTGAGTGCTCTGTTGACCACCTCTTAATTTTATTTTTTATTTATCTATTTTTTTATGCATCTAAATGCATTGATATCAAGGTTTTAAATGTAGCAGATACACTGAAAAAAAAAATGGTTTGGAAACAATTGTCACTAAGAAATGGCAAGTAAATGCTGGAATACACTACACAACTTTTAAATTCTTAAAAGAATAATAATGAAAAAAACAATGGCCAGTTTTTCTAAACAAAACAAATAAGCACAAGGCTGCAATCCCATAAAAGCCAATCAAAAGTGGCAAATTCTGCTGGTAATCTGACAATGTGGGAAATAAAGAATACAGAAGCAGAGGCTTAAGATATTTAAGGGTTAAAAGATGCTTTTTTGGGGGCATTACATAATCGTGCAAATACCAGTAAAAATGACTACCACAAACCTTAGTAAACCACCTTGCAGTAATTTATTTAAAGGAGACCTATTATGCCCCATTTTACAAGATGTATTAAGTCTCAGGTGTCCAAAGAATGTACCCTAAAATAGTCCACACAGAATTTGTCTTTTTGAAAATTCCTATTGTGAGTGGAAGTGCAAACTGAAACATGCACAAAGTGGCTGTCGCACGGCAAGTGGGTACTAAAGTAATTTTATTGTTCATGTATTACTGCGCTCAAACTGTCAATTACACACAAGATTATGTTAAAAACACACAAGTTCCAAAAAACGTTTGTCTTTAAAGGTAAACAGCTGGGGAAGAAATCACGTTTATATGAGATCTCTGTATTAAGTGACAGTAGCGTATTATAAAGTACCTATACTGCTGTCTACGCTGTTAATATGTTGTATGTTAATATAATAAAAACAGAAAATCACTCACTGCTCTTGATCGAATAACTTTTATAGCTTTAATAAGAAGACATTTATTACTTGAATGCTACTTTTAAATGCTCTAGCACGGGGACGGGGTCTCTGCTTATATGGCAGTGTCTGTCAACAGGATACATATAATATTGTGGACACACTGCCAACACACATTTATATTCAGACAACATGTAAAAGGGAATTTTGCATGAAAGGTGCCCTTTAAATACTCGCTTCCCATAAATTTTGCATCTGAAATTGAAACTCCCACAAAAATAAACGTTCACACCTTTTTAGTACATCTTTAGTAAATCCTGACAATAGTTGTAAATATGGCCTTATGCATCATACACTTGCCGACTTTGTGAATAGTTACAAAGGAAAAACGGGGCATCATATTCATATACTAAATGACTGAGGAATTCCTCAATGACTGAGAATCACTCACTTCAAGACTTAAGTCGTTCTGAAAACAACAAAGACAAAATAATGCCTTGTTGCTAGGAGAGGTGTGACAAATTAAGACAATGTTTTAAAAAAAATAGTCTTTAAAATATCGAACATGCTTCATACCCTCCAACTGCAAAGAATAATAGTCTAAAGCTAAAAAAAAAAAAAAAGGTCTGTGACCATCATGCACTACACTCAACTCAAATCTGCTGACTTTCGGCAAAAAGTGTCAACTTATCCAGACTGTAAGTCAGGGCACAAATATGGTCATGTCATGTAACATATTTCAGTCTTCAAAATGTTGAAGACTGAAATATTTTCTTGTAAAATGAACCGCATATGACACTTTCTGCAGTAACCCTAATTTATATAGTTGTGTTTGTGCAGAAAAAAAAGTGTCTTTATATTAGATACTCATGGGCCAGTGCATCAAAGCTGGATTGTTTATCATTAGATGTCACTATTTCCCACTGGAGTGCCCATGATCTCCATCAGAAGGCACTTTATTCATGACTTTTACTATTCACTTACGACTCCATTTCCCATAATCCTTTGCCCAGCACTCACCAATTTTAGTCACCTGTCTCTCATCACCTCATCAGTCACACACTATAAGAATGGCACACACACAGTCTGTAGTATTCCTCTTGTATCCCTGTCTTGTTTCTGACCCTGGACTGTTTCCTTGTGTTTTTGATTGCTTGCTGCCTGCCCTAACTATAGCCTGTGTATTGGAGTACCCTTTTGCCTGAGTCTTGGATATTACTGTTTGCTGGTGTTTTGACCCTGCCTGTCTTGCCACACTTTTTATAAAGCTTTGCTTTTGGATCTTCTACTCTGTTATCACGCCTCCTACAATACATTAGACATGATTGTGACATTTTAGTTAAAGTGAGATGATTCTAATTGTCAAATTCATCTCATGCAGGTAATGTGGCATAAAAAATGGCACTTAACAGTGCTATGAGATCATCAGCTGAATGTTTTATTAGGTATCGTTAGATGATGAACAATGATTTTTTTACTTTGCTTTCAAGCTGGCGAAAGTAATTCATAAAAGACTCTTTGCAATATGATCTTTAAATGTTGGGATGATTACCTACCATGCTAAGGCTGTTTTATTTTTTTAGCAAAGTGTGTAATGGAGTTCTAAATTACAGCTTCCTTTCATTGAAAATACGTCTGAAATGGAAGAAAAGGACTAGTTTGCAAACAGTGAAAATTATTCTTACATGGATCTAAGAATACAGAAACAAAACCAAATCACTCAAACACAATTAAGAAACTATTCATGTTGTCCCACTGTTTATTTGTAAATTAAGATATGATGAACAAGATTTCTAAAAGCAATAATCAATGTCATTCTTATTTAAGCATCAGAACTCAATGCCTGTAAGCCAAGATAGAGGAGTGTGATTGGAAATTATAGAAAGAAAAAAAAAAACACATTTCATGCTGGAGAAGAACTTGCCACAACTAATTCATGCATCAAAAAAAAAAAAAAAAGTGTGTGTGTGTATGTGTGTATATATATATATATATATATATATATATATATATATATATATATATATATATATATATATATATATATATTAGGGGTGTAACGATACGCGTATTCGTATTGAACCGTTCGGTACGACGCTTTCGGTTCGGTACGCGGTACGCATTATGTATACCGAACGGTTCGTTGGAGTAATTAATTATATTTGAAAAAAAAAAAAAAAGAGAGAGAAAGAAATATAATGATATGCGTTCAACAAGGTAGCCCAATAACCCAAACAACGTAACAGGCAACGCCCCTGACACTCCCGAAGAAGAAAAAAACACCATCTTATATGTTTATGTTAGGCTACTCAGCAGGCGCTCGCTCACTCAGTACGCGCTGAAGGCTCGTTGCAAAATAGCCAATGCGTTTAACAGACTAGAAATGAGAAGATCCTCCAATAACCAACAGGTCTGGTGTTTGGGTGCACTTTGGATTCCCTTTAAGCTATAATGGTGATGGCAAGAGAGTGGTGGATAAATAAACAACGGTATGTCGCATCTGCAACATGACAGGGTACACGAGCGGGATTACAAAAAAAAAAAAAAAAAACCAGCGGGAATATCTGGGATATATGCGTCAGTACTATCTGGGAAAAGACGAAAAAAAGGAGAAACATGCACGCAGCAAATTATCCCTGCAGCATTTAGACACTATAGCTTACAGGGAATCCAACCCAAACACCAGACCTGTTGGTTATTTTAGGATCTTATATTTCTGGTCTGTTAAAGGCATTCGACATTTTGCAACGAGCCTTCAGCGCGTGCTGAGTGAGCGAGCGCCTTAGGGGCCGTTCACATATCGTGCCTAAAAACGCACGGAAAACGCTAAGCGCGTCTTTCTCCTGAGGCGTCTGTCTTTGCTAAGCAACAATGACGTGCTCTCTCCATGAGACGCGGAAATTTCAGCGAATGATAAATGGATTTGCAGCTCTAAAAATCGCTTGCAGTAGCTCTGCTACTGAATTTATTTCAAAATTGCAATCCATATACAACTATGATCAGCTGTTCCTTCATCTTGGCTGAGCTCTCAACGTTGTTACGGGAAAGGATGAAGCTGATTGGTTGGTTCTTGTCACATGACCCGCGGTGCGCTTGCGGCATTCTGAAAAGTTGAGATGTTTTTACATTTTGCTGTATCTAAAACGTATCGAACCGAACCGAACGGTGACATCAGTGTATCGTATCGAACCGAACCGTGAATTTTGTGAACCGTTACACCCCTAATATATATATATATTCTAAAATGCTTGTACAATTGGCACTTTTGTTCCTGTATTTTAATAATAATAATGATGATGAAGAAAGAAAGAAAGAAACTAAAGAAAGAAATGTCTTTGTTACATTGTTTTCAAGAGGTTTATTTCTACATTTTAATCCACAGGTGTACAGAACCATATGGCTGCCTAATGTTGTTAGTCTGTGTAATCGTTTTAGCCATGTTTGAATGGCTATAACAAAGTAAGCATGTATTAAATGAAGTATGGCTTGTTTAAAGCTCTTGGTACCTGTTGCCATATTGCGCTTACAGCTGTGGCGAAACATCTGGAGTCTTGTGTGGCTGAGTATACGTGACGCTGTAGTTATGCTGTGGACAGTGCTTGTTTCATTTGGTTTATTTGTGTAATATGTCATCCTGCCTGTTTGGTCGGGCAAAATAATATACAGTATGCAAGATAAGCGGAAAGATTCTGTGGCAGTTTCCTCTAATTTCACCAGCTGTCTGGATGAAGGAATGACAGAGACTGGCATGCCCTCATTGTGTGACAGAAGAATAATTCATGCATTCATGTCATCAACAGCTGCTCTAGAGATAAAATATAGTTCTACTGAAGCCAGACCTCTGCCTGACAAACCAAAATAAATTTAATTTGCACACTGGGTTTAAAAAATACACATTTGAAAAATTATTCTATTTACTTTTTTTGCTTGTAGTTAAGCAGTTGTTTTCATCATAAATTATATTATCAGTATAATGTTTTTTAACATTTAAGTAAAAGTGTCAGTTAAATTAAATAAGTTTAATTTTGGTAACACTTTACAATGAGGTTCCATTAGATAATGTTAGTTAATCTATTTACTAACATGAATGAACAATTAACAATGCATTTATTACAGCATTTATTAATCTTTGTTAATGTTAATGAAAATGCAGTCGTCCATTGTTTGTTAATTTACAGTGCATTAAAATGTTAACAAGCACAACTTTTGATTTTAAATAATGCATTAGTAAATGTAGAAATTAACATTAAGATTAATAAATACTGTAGAAGTATTGTTCATTCTTAGTTCGTTAACTTAAGCAGTTAACAAATGTTAACTAACAAATCTTATTATAAAGTGTTACCTTAATTTCTAAATTTAAATTAGCAGTTGAACCCCAACTGTATGTTATTTGTTGATGGCATTTCCATAATCCTGTCAGGTCTCATCTTTATATACATTGTCCCTGCATTTTAGCTACACATTATTTTGAGTTAAGTCTTCTAGGATAGCAGTGAACCTAATGAAGTATGAAAATATCCCATTTTCTTTGTATATATTGTGACGAGTCAGCTGCCTCCTCCCTGATTGTCACCGGCACCCCGTCCTAAATCGCCGCCCTTCACCAGGCTCCCGACTGGAGTGGGTGTGTGAGAGGAGGGGCGCTGGACGAGTCAGGGCTGGCGGCGTGTGATGGGGCACACCTGAAGGAAGTGGAGCCTCATTACCGCCGCTGTTTAAAAGCCCAACGCGCCTCTCCTCAGGAGACCGGTCTCTTCCCCGTGCATGCACACTGGTGTCCTCGTGGGTCCAGGAAGGGTGCGTTGAGGGACTCCCGCGCCACCAAGACGTGAGCTGCCGGACCCGCGATCCGGATGGGAACCGCACCCGTATACACGGCCGACGGGCCAGGATGCCGGGCCGTCCATCCCCTACCAGCGCCGCGGCCAACGAGAGAGACGCGGCCGCTAGGAGAAGCCGCCGCCCCTCGCGCCCCGGACCAAGGAGGGGAGCGCGTGCGGCCGCCGGACTCCGCCCCTTGCCTGGACCCTTCCTTGATGAACACTGCCCGACCTACACAAATCCCGCAGCACGACGAGGACACCAGATTCCCTGTTATTTTGGACACTTTCCCCCTTTTGGCCACTTTTATTCCCTTTGTTTTATGATTTCTGTTAATAAAAGCCTCTCCGAGGCCTGACGCCACGCCCACTGTGTCTGTCTTGTGCTCCTCCCGTGACACTGGTGGAGAATGCGGGCAGACGGAGCCTAGACAGCGCAGTTGGGAAACGTCTGGTGACGTCACCCCCTCTCGCTTGCAAACGTTCGTGAGAACCCAGACTGGGACGGAGGAAAACTGGGGACAGCCTCCCAGCCACACAAGGGGTAAGTGACTTTTCCATTGTCATTTTACCCTGTGGTTGGTTGAGGCTGTCACTAAAACCCGGTTTCTCTGTCCCTGTTCTGGTGCGCTGCGAGAGGGAGGACCGCCCGGAGAGGAAACCCCGCCCACTCCGACCGTTTGGAGCCTGGTTGAGGATGGTAGCACTCCCGTGTGGGTGGCGCCCTGGGGACGGGGATGTCGCTTGGGAGGGGGAATGTGACGAGTCAGCTGCCTCCTCCCTGATTGTCACCGGCACCCCGTCCTAAATCGCCGCCCTTCACCAGGCTCCCGACTGGAGTGGGTGTGTGAGAGGAGGGGCGCTGGACGAGTCAGGGCTGGCGGCGTGTGATGGGGCACACCTGAAGGAAGTGGAGCCTCATTACCGCCGCTGTTTAAAAGCCCAACGCGCCTCTCCTCAGGAGACCGGTCTCTTCCCCGTGCATGCACACTGGTGTCCTCGTGGGTCCAGGAAGGGTGCGTTGAGGGACTCCCGCGCCACCAAGACGTGAGCTGCCGGACCCGCGATCCGGATGGGAACCGCACCCGTATACACGGCCGACGGGCCAGGATGCCGGGCCGTCCATCCCCTACCAGCGCCGCGGCCAACGAGAGAGACGCGGCCGCTAGGAGAAGCCGCCGCCCCTCGCGCCCCGGACCAAGGAGGGGAGCGCGTGCGGCCGCCGGACTCCGCCCCTTGCCTGGACCCTTCCTTGATGAACACTGCCCGACCTACACAAATCCCGCAGCACAACGAGGACACCAGATTCCCTGTTATTTTGGACACTTTCCCCCTTTTGGCCACTTTTATTCCCTTTGTTTTATGATTTCTGTTAATAAAAGCCTCTCCGAGGCCTGACGCCACGCCCACTGTGTCTGTCTTGTGCTCCTCCCGTGACAATATGCTACACAGATAATTTCTGCAGTGATAGCAGCTCTTAATGGAATGAAGCACTGTAATGCTGCACAGTGCCAAAAGAGGTCATGTGTGTGCTATGCCAGTAATACTCACTTAAAAGCATATGTCAAGATTGACTAAGAGCATATAGTATACAGCGAAGACACACAAGCTTTAATACATTTCTTCACAACTATTCTAAAAAGGACATATCTTGAAGTTCAAAAAATCGGTGTGTATCCCTACCATGATAGTCACAATTATTATTATTATTTTTTTTTTTCATGTAAATTCTGTGTTTTTGCTAGTAACTGGATATTTTATTAATCTATTGGTCTCCATGTATGCTTTATCACACTAGGTAGCCACGCCTACCACTGAACCTCATTGGTCCAAATTGCTAGTCTTCATAGCTGATGTGAAACATCAGATACATTCTGATTGGCTGTGTCACATCACACAGCAGTTTTGCATCCAGTGTGACAGGCACATGTCTTGTCACTTCGACCTTGTTACATTGTGCTTGGTTAAGATGCAGTCAGAGAGATGGTCATGAAAAATAAAATTGTCTGTTTATGGTATATAATAATATAAGAGCACTGCAGGTAAATAAGTAATAACAATAAAAAGTCGAGTAGTAGAGTCTAGTGGATAATTTTGACCTGCTTTTAATGTGTGTGTGTGTTTGTGTGCGTGTGGGTGTGTGCTAAATGGATGAAATTGAAATGACTATAAAGGTCCTGTCCTATTAGTAGATTCTAATTCGGCTCTCTGAGAGCAGGAATTCAAAGAGGAAGAGAAGAGTCCATCTGTCACAAATAATGAACACTCTCCATACACATTAAACCAGGAAATGACTATATAATGACACCCGGTGGACTGAGGCACTATTTATGACAAACGTCCATCTTGTCAATTAGCCAGCACAGACACACACATGCACACACTCACACACGCAAATGGCATCTTCAATGCAGGTATCTCTTAGATGGGCACGGATGGGAGCAATGGCACTAAACTGGCTGAGGAAGGTTATTGTAGTTTGCCATTTAACATTTATTTTTATTTTAATACTATTTTCATATGTACTTTTAATTTCAGTTTGACGTTTGTTAGTTTCAGCAATGGTTCTGTTGGTAACAATATTGTTTTTATGTCATAAAACCATGCTTATTGTTTTAAGATTTTAATTTCATTTTTACTAATTATAAAATCAGTTCAGGAATCAACATCACATTAACGAAGTAACTCACATCTAAAACAGGCAGAAACACTGCAATGTGTCTGTTGCTTGTTGCTTCTCCAGCTCAGATGACAGAAAACAGATGACAGGATTACATCTTGTCAAAGCCACCTCGACTCAGCTGTTAAAGACATCTAAACAGTGAAGTTCCCCCACACAGACAAAACCGGTCAGACTATTTCAGGATAGCTCATTTACTTGAGTTTTATTTTAGTCTTTCATTTACTTTGCTTTAGCTATTCCTGTTTATGAAAATGTATTTTCAGATCAAATCCTCTCTTGTCTTTGCTAAAACATTACTTTTGAAGTATGCCATCTTCACCCCTGTGAAAAAAAGTAAAAAAAAGAATGCAAGTCCAAACTGAATATAATGTTTCAGCACACTTAACTGCATGTTAATTACAATGAAATTAAAATTTTGTTGGCATAAGTTTTTTTTTTTTAACCTGCTTAAGTAGTTTTTCAGTGTAATTTCATAATTCTGTTGTCTTTTAAATTTTAAGTATAATTAAGTGTGTTAAGAAACATAGATATGAAGGTACTCTCGTTATACATAGAGCTTTTAAAAAGATTTGTAGTACACTGCTTGTACACATTCAGAACGGTTAAGCAGACTTTTTTTTCTTCTCCACAAGGGCACACCAAGGGATAGAGTATAAGGCAGATAGATGGTAAAGTATTGAGGATGTGAAGCAGGTATTCAGGAATAAGCAGAAGGATGAGCAGCTTGCAGTTATGTTCCTCTAAGTGACAGCTAATGAGATTAGACCCATATCTTTTGGATGTTGAGTGGCAGTGCTTCTATTAAAACTCCCTGCATCCCTCTATCCAAGCCTCTCTACGCTGTTCCATCCATCACACACTCCTTTCAGGAATGGACTTGAGCGTAGGTACGAGGGGTGTGTACAAAGTGAGTGTACAAAGAGAAGCTGTAGTGCTGTGGCACGTTCTGTAGTGCATTATGGGTAATCTTTGTGAATGAGGATGGCTCTTGAGGGATGCACTCCGATGCGGGTGTTGCTAAGAGTGTAACATCGTGTGTATGAGAGAGAGAGAGTACTTTGTGTTGTATATTGTGCTTTCAGAGATCTTGCTGAAAGGATTTATTTATCTATCATGAGGTCTTTAAGGCTGTGCATGTGCACATTTTTATTTTTTAATTTACTGGGAAAAAAATACTCTTCTTAATTCATATCTTGTTTTTCAGGGAGGAAAAAAAGTTTAGCATGCTTTAATTTAGATACATTTATTAAAGCAAGACTTTTTAGGACTTTTAAAGAGATGTTTTCAGTTGAATTAATTTCCCATTGGGTAAGAAGTGCATTTTCAAAAAAGCCCATGTGTGATTTTTTTATTTTATTTTTATTTTTATTCATTTACATGAAAGCAAAGTGAAGAAAATAAAAAGGACATGAAAAAAGAAAAAAGTGTGTATTTGCAATATATATCCAGCAGGTGCATGAGTGGGTATCAGTGAGTTTATTTGTTCTGGTTTTAGATGCTAATCAAAAGGATGTAGACATTTACGCTTTCTATATATATATCTCTATCTTGTATTTGAGGCAAGTATTCGCTGAGAAAAAAAATTAGACCCTTTATAGATTTGATTGATGTATTGCTCTTATCTGTACGATCAAAACTGGAAGTGCAATTTAAGTTATTTTTGGCGTTATCAGGAGATTAAGTCGTATATGCGTTAATCGACTCCAGAGGGTTAAGAGACAGATGTCTATGGTCCCACTGTATCTGTCTGGTAAGAGAGCAGTGATCAGGGGAATGTGATTCATCCTAGAGGGGGTCCTTCAAAAACACGCTTCACCCATATTCAGAATGCCAGCTTGGGTTATTCAGAAGAAATGCCAGCTTTCCTAAGACACATTTCCACTGTGAAAAACCCTTGGACTCTCCGCTTCAGATTATGTTTGACACGGTGAACTGATTTCATATTTTACTCAATTTCAAAGCACTTAGTGAAATTACATGCGTTTGAATATGAACATCAGCAATGATGGCAACGCTGTTTGTATTGCGCACATAACAATGCAAAAATGCAGAAAGCAAAGAATAAACCATCGAATAACATTTGGCCAGATAAAAGGCGGCAGGCCTGCGGAGATGAGAGCTCCTGCTGCACAAGTGCTATTGTAAACACTTTAATATTTCATGAGATCCAACCAAAATCTTTCCTCTCATCGATTTGGTTTGTGGCTCAAAACGTTTCTTAATACATCTCCCCTCTCATCAGAATGTTTCCAAGAAGAAAGGGAAGCATCTGTGGGATCTTTTAAATATCAGAAATTGTTTTCATGCCTTTTCGTTAATGATTTAATTCCACTGTTGAAAAATCTATTTTCTGTTGATTGCCAAGCTAAAAGATATGAATATTTTAAAGGTAGCATGGAATCCAAATTCACTTTTTTTAATGCAAACACCTGACTTTTTTTTTATTCAAAACTTGACAAAAGTTTGGCATCTTTCATCAAAATATAATAACATACATCTTTTTGATTATCTAAATGGGGCCTAATATGTTTTAAATTTTAGTTTTTTTTCTTTCAGTTTTAGTTAGTGTAATGTCGCTCTTTATAACCCTGCAGATCAAACTGCACAAACTGGTATGGCAAAATTGACAGCATCATTAGTATTTGCAGATGATGGTTATGGTAAGGGCCTTGTCAATTCTAGAATACACGCTACAACAAACTGGGCCAGCTAACCAATCAGAGCGCATTGTTCTTTCATAAAGGAAGGGTTTCATCAAAATAGGAACTAAACAGGGTGTCTGCAACAGACTGGGATGAGAGGTGCTGAAATAATATAAAATATGTGAAAAATAATGTATTTTTGGAACAATCAAGCATGAAAACTACATCAGGACTTCAGGACCTCTTTAATTTTTCTTCAACAGCTATGTTTTCATGCAACCAAATAATCCATTATTAATTGGACTGATGTCATGAAAAGCTTTTAAACACATTAGTCGATCCAAAATAAATTTAGATTCGATTGGAAATGGTGGTAGTCAGAATCAAATAGATTAGATTAAGGCTGTACCTTAAATACAAATAAAATATAAAATAACTTGACTTGAATGAACCAAATTGAAGATTCCTTCTTTATCGTTTTCTACCTTCTTTGTGGTGTGAGCGCTTTCAGTTCAGTGCAAATCAGTGTATCTAATAATAAATCTATAAAAATAAATAATAGATCAACATTTTGTTGAAAGCGGTTTACCTTACCAAGCTTCAGTTTCATTTTCACCTGAGTTCTGTAGTGAATGTAGACATTTTATATTATTTTATGTTTATATTATTCAACTTAAGATCACATTGGAATGGTTGCACATAGTCTTACATGGTGCCATTATATTTAGGAATAGCCACTTTTCGCAATACAATCAATTCCTTATATCATTTCTAAAGTTGTACTCTGTTAAATATCCAATTACACTCAGTCTACTCTTGGGAAAGCTGATCTACAGTTTACAAATACAAAAGTGCCTAACGAATCAAGCTAACAAATTGAAACTGACCATTTGAACAAATTGATTCACTAAAATAACAAACCAACATTTATAGTGTTTTTTTTATTATTATTGCTTAAGCTCATTTGTGCTCAGTGCAACAGCATAAAAGCAATGATGCAACATTTTGTCACACTACACCGCTGTCAAGATCCTGACAATGTTTCTAAATTAATCCCAGCACTACTTTTAGTTGTTTACTTCCTAGCACTGTTTGATTCATGTGGAAGCAACATTCACATGCAGTAAGAGCTTTTGCAGTTTGCAGCATCAACCTTGAAAATGCCTCTGCAGAAAGATGATTGCAGATGCTGATGGTCTTACAGACTCTATTAGTAATCCTTCATAAAAGTGGAGCCAGTGTTTTGGACTGATTGAAGATGGACAGATAGCATTCTGTGTGGCTTGATGAAAGAACAACACAACGAAAGAAGCTTCACCAGTGTATCGACAAAACGCCAACGCGCAACACAAAGCTTGAAGACAAATGAATTGGAGCAGAAGTCTTTCATTTTAAAAGAGATCTCACATGTGATTTCATCTTTAAAGAGTTTATTTTTCTTTCTTCCTTTTTCTCCTTCTTTCGGTCTTTCTTGCTTTTTGTCTTTTCTTTCAAACACTACAACTTTCAGCTCCTTTTTTACGATAATGCTTAACTTCAAATACACATACCCCTCTCTCCCTCTCTTTGTCTCGCTCAAGCAGCCATCTCTCTCTCTCTCTCTCTCTCTCTCTCTCTCTCTCTTCCTCTCGTAGCAGAAAGACATCTCGCATTCATTATCCCTTGGCCTTGGCCCGTGCTGCTGTCCTCCCTTCTGCACTGCTCAATTACTCTGTCTTCCTGGAGCGTGTGGTGGTGTCAGGCTACTGTAATGACTTTCTGATTATCTGTCTGTCCGTGATGAATGAGATGGAAATGTACCTTTGTGGCCAAACAGGTCTCTGGATCCGCACCAAGTGGGTACGTCAAGGGGCTACGGGCACGGCTGACCGACAAACCTTTAACATAAATAAAATACCGCCAACTTGAGCAGTTTGCCTCATGTGTCACCATTTCAAACAGTTTGCATGGTAGCACCATTACAATAGGTTATAAAGCACCAAGCTATTACCTTAGTAGAATCTGGACGTTACGTAACCAGTGAGATGACATTTTACTGGTTCGTTTTGATGATTTAGGAGGGTTAATCAAAAGTATTAAAATATTTTCTCTTTTTTTTCTCCGTTTTACTGTTTTCTGATTGTTCAAGTATAGTTGCATAGATAAACATTTCATGCTATATATATATTTTTGAGTTGCTTAATTTTAAGAATAAATACTTATAATTCTTATAAATGATAAGGATTAATACTTGAAGGCTGTATTAGTTATTATGTAAACTACATTTAATAAAAAGTGTTAGCGCATTATATGTAAATAGCATTTTTCCCCCTTCCTGCTGATATGGCTATCGAGTAAAACACAGCTTTACTCTGGTTTCTGAGTAAGGGCTGAAGGGGAAGGTCAGACTCTTTGTCACTGACCCTATTGTTAATGACATTGACATTAGATGGTTAACCAGAGTGACAGTAATAGGCCACCTGATCGGGTCTGGATACCTGAGAAACGAGTCGAGTCTCAGTCGACACTTAATCCGGACCTCCATCGGTCCCTCGCTCCCCCGCTCTTATCTAGATTCTCTGTCATTCCCTCCCTCTCTGTGTTTGAGCTTCTTGTTCAACCTCCGATGCTTTTCTTGTTGCTCATTTACTCCTGTGGCTGCCCAGTGTGGACACAATAATGACATTCTGATTGTCCGTCTGCAAATGAGAATGAAAAGGGTGTCTGAAGAAATTGCTATTTGTTGAGCCATCAATTGTAAATCGTGTTCAATACCTTGCCTGACAAATGCTTAAAGAAGGAAACATCTTGGCATTGTGAATGCATGAAATTACACTCCAGAATTTTAATTGACCACATTCAAGACATCAATTAAAAATGAAACAATACGCCAGAAAGCCTGTGCACCGTCCAGTAATTTCATTGAAGAGTCCCCGTCCCTCTTACTATATTATGGTTTTTTTTTTTCAAAGCTGCTCAAAAGCAGATTCTCTCTATTCTCTGTCCTATTGCCTGACCAGTAGCCTAATGTTCAAAACTCTTTTTGCAGCTCAATAAGTCTGAGCTTGTCTTCTTATGTGAATATTTCTCTTTAAACTTAATCCAAGCGTTAAGATAAAAAGTCCAGTGCAGTCTTTAAGATAAAAGATTGCACACATTTGCTGCTTCAGAGAGAAATTACATGAAACATTTATTCTGCTTGTCTACGCACAACGAAGCATGGTCCATGTGACAAACTGGTAGTTAATGAAAAATGAATGTTTGCTTAAATCATGCTTTGTGATTTCTCTCGTATTTGTAGAATTAATGTGAGGCTTTGCGCTTTGGACTCTCAAAAATACAATGAAAATATGCACTACAGTATATGGGCATTTGATTCATAGACTTTTTTTTTTTCATTCCACAATTTCAAAGTTCCACCATATCAAACAGTTTATTAATGTGTAATGTTGTATATTATGATACATTTTGTGTGTGAAAATGTTACCTCCATTTTAAATATGTGCAAATGAGAATCAGCATCTCAAATACAAAATTCATTCTCTAATCAGTGCTGATACTTGAGCGCTGCACTCGTATTTAATAGAATTTTTAAATTCAAATCAATCACTCGAATTGATATTTTTAGGAATTAATGCTCTCAAAATTTAACAGATGTAATTGTTGGAGGACTCAAATCCCCATTGGTTTGAATTGCTCTATTATTAATTTTGGCTGGGCGAAAGGCTGACGCAATTGAACAGTAAATTAGAAAGAGAGGGGTCATTTGGCTGTGTCTGCCCATACTTCAAATCCTGACAACAGTTGTCTGTAATGATTTCACTGTATTTAACTCCTACAACATACTTATATAGAAGTGCTATACACCTCTACTGTAGGATCCCAGTGTTATGATAATCTGCCATATTAAATATGTGATATATAGAATGATTGCCATGTAATATGCTGTAATGTTTACATTGTATTCATTATGTCATTATCAGTGTGTACAAAGATGTGTGTGTGTGTGTGTGTTTACAATATGTATGTGGGCACACACTTTGCCCTGTTATGGAGGGTTGAAGGAACAGTGATCCATGGTGGACCCAGGCGATAAGGCCATATGGTGTGGTATGTTGTGTCATTAGTGTAGAAGCATGAAGTGGACACCAGTGTCTTAATTATCTCCAGACAGCCTGCAACACTCAAACCTGCAGAGAATGCTCTCAAATGCCCGCACAGGCGTTAATGCATGGCGAAGCTATAAAAATGCGAAGTAGGCTACTTTCTATCTTATATGTTTGAATTAATAGTGTGAATTTAATTAGTTTTGTAAACATGGTCTGGCAAGCAATGTTCTTAATTCACCTCACTTATACTCATTCTCCAAAGCTTTCGGGAGCTTTCACACTTAGATCCTGATTTATAACTGCACAATTCAGGTAGGCTCTTTCCAGTTCCAGAGCGATTATTCTCTATGTGGACTTGTTTGCTGTAGGTCTAACGAATTGTATGTTGTTGCTGTTTTCAGCTGTTTATCATTTGTGTGTTTGTTTCTCCCATTCTCTGTTTCAAGATACAAATGGAACATGAAACCTTCTCTTATGAACCAGTTTTTGGAGTTTGAAATCATGGCACACTTTGCATAAACTGAACCGTTATTTATGTTCGCACTGCATTAAATGTGATTTATTTTTGTATGTTTTCCATGTTTGATTCTCAGGTCATGTTAAAGTGTCAGAGACGTGAGAATGCAGCAGAACCTGTCACACACCACTCATTAAACCATCACTTAGATCTTCGCTGCAAGACTACACCTGTAAACTGGTGAGTAATTTATCATACCTCTGTTCGTTAATACTTAAAATCAGCCATTGCTTAAATGCAATATTTTTCTGCCTGCGTTAATGTAAAAACACAAAAATAAAAATAATAATAATAATTGATGAACTAAGTAATGGTTATTGGCCAATCAGAACTCAATATTGTAACAAGCTGCTCAAAAGCTCATGAATCTTTTCATCATTTTTCATGCAAAATGGTTCTTTTGATGTTCTTTAAAGTCATCAGAAAGTATGAGCATTATCCAGCATGTCACTGACTTTTCAAGAAAAACACGTCTTGAAAATCTTAAATAATTCACTGGGTGGTGAAGCCTATTAGAATGCAGTTAGAATGTTCCTAGAATTCAAGCTATGAAAGAAAAAAATATCCATGGTTTAATTCCAAACAAAGCTAAAGCAGAAACACATTGGAAATAATTAATCATTGTGTAAAGCAGCTATAGGTATTTCCTACGAGTCGAAAAAGCAAGATGGAAACATCCCATCCTTTGTTAGCAATACCAGTTGATAAAACACATTTAACTGGTATTTTGCACAATTAATGCCAGAGTATTATATCTACAGAGGTTGAATAGTAGACCTCTGTGTGCACCACTGAGTTTGAGATAGAGACAAAAAAGAAATGCTAATAAACTGCTGTTGCTACTGTTTCACTTACTGTTTCACAGCCGTTTTGGATTCCAGTTACTGGGAACTCGGATTTCAGAATTTCGGACTTCTGACATCGTGCCATTATCACTGCATTAAGTGTCCAAAATTAGAATCAGCCACACAAATTAGTTAACTCAAATGCAGATTAGATTTCTGACCACTGGCAATCTGTCCGAAGTGGGCTGTCCCACCAAATTCAAGAGCCGAGTGCGAGTTGCTTTTGGAAGCCTTCAAGGACCCCAGAGTGTATGGGATCTAAAAGCAGCTTTGGAAGCAGTCATTGTAAATGTGCACCAGTTAACTGTTAAAAAAGAGACTAGACAAATCTGGTAAGGTCAGCAAAACAAGGTTCTGCTCTTAATAAAAGATAATGAATGTAAGATTGGTGTTTTCCATCCAACACCTACACGAGGAACAGGAAGAGAACTCTAAAGCACAGTGATGGAGGAGGTGCTGTGCTTTGGAGGTGTTCTGCTGCATCAGGGTCATTCTAAAGTCATCTTTGAATTCCACATTATACCAAAGAGTGGTATGGAATGTGAGGCTGTCCATTTAAAAAAAAAAAAATCCCTGCAGTTGAACCAGCGATAGATAGATAGATAGATAGATAGATAGATAGATAGATAGATAGATAGATAGATAGATAGATAGATAGATAGATAGTGTGGTTGTATGCAAGCTGGAATATGTTGTTTGAATGAATGTATGCTGTGGAGCTGTGCATGTCTGTAACAACTGGAGGCTTGTTGCCTGTGGCTCCTAGAGGTTTTGGCTAAATTATGAATGTATGTGAATGGAGTGTCTGTCTTTTTCAGAAAAATTCAAGCAAGGGCAGTAACAACTTGTGCAAGAGCACACTGAGATGTGTCAGTCAGCAGAATTTGGACAAAAAAAGAACCCTTTATTATATAAATTTTTGAAGTGCAATTTGCTCTTTGCCTTTTTAAATCATGTTCAAGGTGTTTAGTACATGAGTTTAGCAATTATCATGGCTATTTTATTTAATGAACCCTTTTTGACGAATAGCTGTTCTAATTTTACCTGTGATGGTTTCCTTCACAACATGTTGAAAACTAAGCAGATGTGAAGACTAGTAAATTGTTGAGTATGTGTAGTATATCATGAAGGGATGTTGGTTGTTTTTTGCAGATGTGCTTTATTTTATTTATTTATTTTTTTTTACATTTTTGCAAGTGCAGGTTTTGTGCAGATTGTATTTGTATGATCGTGTTATGAAACATTGAAGACACAGATTCTAATGTTTCTCGCAGTTTTCAAGGTCACTCTGTTTTAAACAAAAGCATGGAAAGGACAATCAGTTGTGCCTAGTTGTGTTTGAATATTTTCATGGACATTTATTTAAATGTATAATTAATGTTGTGGCTAGATGAGTTTATTAATATATTAAGAGTTATTTCTTTGCATTCGTTCATTCATTCATTTGTGCATATATTTGTATTAACTGCAATTTTTGAAATCCGCTATTGCTAATTAATGTCTTTAGACAGGTGACATTTTTTTTCCATTGTAAATTATAGCTGTTTTTGTAGGACAGTGAACACTTTTATATTATTTCCACCCACGTGTTTTTCCACAGCTATTTATTTACATTTTAATATGTTGTGGCAGTATTTTATTAAATTTTATTATTTGTTTTTATTATTTATTATTTTATCAAATCAAGCCATTTTTATAGTTTAGTATTGTTAATTACGGAGACAGTCGTTTTCCGTTCTGAAATAGTACAGTGAACACTTTTCATTATAAAGATTGGTTATTTTTATTTTTCACTGTGGCCCTTTCATCGTTTGATCCTAATTTATATTATATTACAATGAATTACCTTAATTAATTTCACTACAGCAGGAACCTTTGAAAACAGTTGACAATTAATCATTGTTGAATCTGTCAAGTTCCACCCCTCCCCCACTTATACTTGCATTTTGATGCAGTGATGTCATTAATGATGTTTACTCCGCCAGCATTAATCAGCATCAGTTTTGTTTCACATATGCTTGTGTCTTTTGAGGCATGGATGTCTGTATTGAGTCAGCTCTGTTAAACACATACTGGCACCAGAAAATCACTGTCTCGCTTGTCCCTCATCTTGTGCTCTATTACATCCCATCTCCCTCTTCTCTCAGTGAGTTGACCTGAAATCAGGGCTGCGGGTGAGGGCATCTCTCTGACACACGCTAGCACAGCTTCTAGTATCACACACAGGTACACAAACACATTGACAGTAAAGATATCCTGCGGCGGCCTGAAACACTAGCTGAAATCAGACACCTACTCAGCTCTCTGCCAAACTCAATGTTGTCAGCGTGTGTGTGTGTGCATGTTTGTGTGATGCATCTACTTTTAAAATCCCTTACCTAAGAAGAAAACGCATTGCAAGTCAAAAATATAAAATGTATTCTTATGTGCTCAAAGGTTGGTCTTGTTATGCTGTCATTTGAAACTTTGCTTCTATTCCCCACCGCTTCCTCTTTCATTCCTGACATCTACAGATCACTACAAATCACATTTTTGAAAACAGACGTTCGCTTGCAAACATCATGAAGTATAAACGTCTCCGAGAATCGAAGACTTGTTTTCTAACCTTTTTTCCACTATGACAAAATTACTCTGGAAAATAAACTCTGGTTGACAAACAAACAAAACCCTTGTGGCACAGCTGTCATAGAGGATCAGCGGAGAGGACGACTATTCCTGGAGCTCTTCAGGAAACCGTAGGGGCACTCAGGGCCACTTGCAAGACATCCTGCCGGTGAAGGGGCCATCTCCTTCTCCATTTCTTTCCCTCTCATCATCTCTCTCTTTAGCCTCATTCTTGTGGCTTCCTCCCTCCATCTCATTCTGCTCTCAAACAGTGGAATCAATTTCCCCATGAAAGTGGAGAGGGAGGAGAAGGCCGCTTGGAGTGTCCTACTCTTCCTCTCTGTTTCCATGGAGATCATGTGCGGTGTGAGCATTGTCCAGTTTTCAGAGTGGATGGAGTGGTCTTGTTTCGGATGCTTTCTTCGAACTTGATGAGTTTAAAAAGCATCTCGAGAATAGATCCGTACTGTATCTGAGAAGTGCCAGCAGAGGAAGTTCTTGATGATTGAGTGGCCCGTATTTTTGTTCGATGTGGGTCACTTAATCAAACAAATCCACTTGTAACTGAGTTCTCATTTTTATGCATTAAGTCAATGTGATGTCTGTAGGCCCTGTGGGTTTGTGAATTGAGTCTTGTCTCAGGTTTAGAAAATTAAACCTAAAAACTACATTTTAACTTTTTGTGCTTGTGTAAAATATGCTACTACGCTCTTCGAATTGGCCGGACAGATTTACAGTATTTTCTAATTGGTTGCAAGGTATTTTGAATTGCAGCTAATGCATTGCTGATGTACGGTAAGAGGCTGCATACCGACCCATATCAAAAAAGCCCTCTATTGTCTCTCTAACCTCCTAACACCACATTTAATGGTGCATGCAAATGAGTTTTCATGATCTGCCTTCAGCTAAGTATTACAGTATGCAAATGATCATATACTGTATAATCTACTGTACACCGTTACTGTACTGTACTGAATTTAATGGAGTTAAATCACATTTTTGCTCCCATCTTGACTTTATCTTTCATTCTGATCTTGCAATGTGAACGACAATAGACACTGCATTCTGATGTATTTATTTTTTCCTCATCCGATATATTCAACATATCCAATTATTTATAGAGTTATTTCACTGAATTTCACTTGAATTATTGTTTCTCTCTTTATTTCTGCAAATATTTGTTTTCACTTCTCATCTCTATTTAGATCCTTTACTAAGGAGCTGGTAAGAAAGCGACAGAGATGTTTTGGTATTTAAGTTTGTAGATTGCATTTTGTATGAGTGTGATAAGATATACAGGCATTGTAATGAACTTCATCTGAAATCCTGATCATCTGAAACATCTGAAAATATCCAGATACCATCCTGATAAGAAATGCGTATTAATTTTCAGGTTTAAAGGGGACCAGTGATATTCTTGTTCCAATATTTAAGCGGTTGCTCTGTCAATTTTACTGTCTCCAAAATAAAAATCGTTTGTCTGATTGGTTAAAAAAAGTAATAACACACCTCATCTCAATAGGCCGCTCCATTTCATTGTTGTCTGCTGGTAAAATATAAGATTAGCTACATGCCAAAGTTGTGTACTTTAGAGGTTTGTTCACTTCCTGCCTAAATGTATAATTTTCCTCAAACTTTGAGTACTTCCTGAGCTTATACTTATAAACTTTTACACACACTGACTCCTTAAATAGAAACTTTTCACCAGCAAACTATCATTCCTTATCCCAAAATGTATTTCTTTCTTGGCTTGACCTCTACCATTGAGTTCATTCAGATGAAGCTTCATGTGAACAATCACACTCTCCAGCCAAGCAGTCTGCCTCCCCCAGCCGGCCAGTAGGAGCGATGAGGAATATCTAGCCTAGATCATTGAGACTGGTTCTGGGAGAAAGCTACAGTCCATAGGTTCTTTCTTAAATATTGTATGACAATGCAGACCTTCATTGCTAGTTCATACCTGGTTTCTACTTGGCAATCAAAACATAATATTTTGGTTATAACAAGTCTCAGAAGAGGCTCTGCAGGAAATCAACCCCAAAATAAATAATCTGATGAACTGAGGTGTGAATTTAAGGACGAGAGCTTGTTAGAGATTAATAAGATTTTTTTTTTTTTGCATAATTTACACCTTTCAATAACTACAATGTACTCTAAATCAAAATGTTCACACTTGAACTTCCTTTTTAGATGTGTGTCTGCAGATACAGGTGTTAAAAACCTGGGAAGAATTTCCCTCTGAGTGATTTTTTTTATATATATTTTTTTTTATTTTCAGACCGACTGAATTTCAATAACATCTGTGTTTGACAGTGAAAATAAAAATGTTGTCCTGCACTTTAAAGTGCGAAATTTCGGTTTGGATGCAGATGTCATTGATTTCCGTTAGTATGAGAGCTGACTAGAAACCACAGACCGCACCGGTTCGATCACTGCATCACCATCTGGCCCTCACTGATCTACTCCGACTCATAATTTTCCCCAAAAGCTTTTTTGAAACCCCAGCTGTGGACTCTTCCAGAACAGGTCTGTCCATCTTCAAATGTCTTCCTTTCTTTCATATAGAGTCTGCTATGAGGTCACTTATTCTCATCCATCTCCAAAGGTCACTGTTGTTCCATTGGAAAAAAATGCCCTGAACTGCCTTTGTTTAGAACACCCACACGTTTTGGACACCCACCTTTCAATATCTATGCAAACCGTTAAAAGGAAATGAAAACCTTGTCAAATTTGATATATCACGCTGTAACATCTGTGATAAAGTGCAGCTCAGCTGACTGTAGTTAGAGCGGCTGTTTATATAAACATCTGACATTTAGATGCTTTGTTATTGCGGATTCTGTTGAGGTCAGCGAAACAACAGAATAAATTGCAGCCCACAGAGGCAGGCAGAATGTTTGGATGGGGGGAGGAAAGGAGGGAAAAAAAGAAAATTTGGTTCTCGTAGGATGTTTTTTGGAAAGCGGGCGACAAGGAGAGGTTGATCTCTGACAGCATGCTTTTATAGACCTTTCTGAGCTATGTCAGAAATGAAGGTGTAGCTGAGTGCATTTGACGACTTGTTTGCTTTTTGCAGTGTTGTTGGCTGTAAAACAGGAGCATCTAGGACTAATCTTCAGTGTAATTAGCTTCTATTGATCCCAGCGATTGGGCTGAATTCAAACCGTGTTAGTGCCCCCCAGCTCTTCACAGTTGAGGTGCTCCACCAATATCCTCTACTAATTAAAGTCAACATGAAATAGCATGCACAGCCCATTTTAATTCAGTAATGTCAGTTGATGTGCAACACAAATGCATGGAGGGGCTTAGTTTTATTCATCAGGATTCAATTAGATCGTAAAAATAGGTTATTTTAGTTTCTGTTTTTAGTATATCATATAGTTTATGGTTATAGTATATAACTAATATCCCTGCTGTAAATGTCAAGGACCTTACTGTAAATTCTTATTAAAATATTTACCAGTTATTTAGCAAAAACTGAGAAATAAGAATCTAAAGATTGCTGGTCTGTAACAGATCACTTAAAAACTTGCCATTTCAGCTGTACATTTTATATCCATCATAATTGCTTTGTTCCGATGCCAGTCATATTACAAATTGGCATATAATTCCTCTGCCATAATGACACGCTGAGGGGTTTCAAACTGTACCTGTCTGTTCCAGTCTACACCTCCAGAGCCCCGTCAAACATGAAATGAAGATATTCCTCATCCCAAATTCCAATCTCATCACACGAGAGATGATTTGGAAAGCAGATCAAATCACCAGGAGAAAGATGACGATTGAGGGTTTTTTCTAATCGCCAGCAACAAACCTGACTCAATGATTCTGTATTCTCTCTGATTGTGCTGATGTTCTGGCTGCTTCAGTCTTATTAGTGCAGATGATATGCATCTTATATTCTTCATATTGTCAGATGAATAAATTGTCTCCCAATTGGAGCAGAGACGTCCGGCTTAAATGAGAAATTCAGCGAATATTTCTTTCATTTCGAATCTCATCTCATGGTTACCCAGGAAGCAGCTTCCTCTCTGCTTCCTCTAGTCTTTCTCTCTCTCTCCTCTCAATTGGTAATCATAATAATGTAGCGGCCCATAATTATAATAGACCTGCTTGTCAGAGATACGGAACAGATTTCAAAGCTTAAATTATTCACAAGGCAACTGAACAAACGGAGTTTAAACGAAAAGAAAGGCTTTGAAAATTACATATTATGTTCAATTTCATTCATATTAGAATGCAGTGCTTATACATGATTTCTGACTATGCTAAGCCCCCGCCCCCAAATGTTTTTACTTTCATTTAGATTTCCTGAAGTTGTCTGAAATGTTGATATTGTCTATCTTAGTCCTGCTCATTGTTTACTGTCTTTCAACCGTTCTTATTTACAAATTCAGTTTACTTCTAAGTCTGCATTTGTACAGATGAACAAAAACTTAACACTGATGAAACTTGATGCTGAGGATTGTTGTTAGTTATATTGACCGAGAATCGTTTCACATTGCTCTACAAATACAACTTGTAAGTAATCTCTCTCTAAACCTGAGACCAATCTTCCCTATAATGTTTCGATCTTGTTTTGTCCAAACCAGGCCGCTCTTGTTAGTGTTTGGTGTGCTATCTCATCTGAATGAACTCTGTCTCCGCGTCCACAGAGCTATTCAAACAGATTGAAGTGAAGGTCAACAAAACGAAGGAATAGCCACACAAAGCAAGACTTGGCAATTTGGTTTTCTCTCTTTTTAGAGCCAAACTTTCATCAAAATAAAAGAGAGAAAGTTTAATCAAAGTGAGAAACTGAAAGGCTTTTTTCTCCTTTTTCAGATTTCTGGTAGAGGCTCGGATAGTTGAGACAGCATTGCTTCTGCTTTCACTCTAACACACTTTGTGATGTTAGGGTTGTGATTGGTTTTAAGCTACTTGTTTTGTCTCGCACCTCAGGAATTTATGCAAGTCTTTGCCTTCACCCTAAGCAATATATTTGCTCATTGCTGTCTTGTCAAGTAAAAATTATCAGGATTCAAGTTCATTTTCAATTGAGAACCGGTTTATGTTTGAGTAACAAGACACAATGAGTTTAGTGCGCATGTGTGTGTGTGTTTTAGGAAGCAGAGTTTTGCTTTGGATGTGTGTCAGCGGTTCTGATCTGGCTTGTCAGATATGTTTTACTCAAGCTCCCTCTACCCCTTCACCCAAGGGACGTCCCAGTGACAGTTGTGAGCTTCTTCCTCTCTCAGTCCTCTTGCTTTCCATCACAAACTGTCATTCCCTTCTCTTTTCTACGGCTTTCAAACTCTCTCCTGCTGTAATATGTCCACTGCATTGGTAACTCTGCCGGAGATACCACAGTCACTTCTGCTAAAATGAGAATGAACTTATTTGAAAAAGTTTTGTGTGCATTAGGCCATCTAACTATTTCATTTAGTCTTTTGCTGTATCTGGGATAGTATAGCACACACCACACTGTGCTGTAAACAGTCTAGCATTTCATCTAACACAGTATTTTAAGGACTTATTCTCACTATTAACTACCATGCTTAATTCTAGGCTACACTATCTCT
>NW_020524304.1:0-58917 GCF_003368295.1 Carassius auratus
CTCAGCAGTGCCACAAACTGATCACCTCCATGCCAGGCTGAACTGAGGCAGTAATTAAAGCAAAAGGAGCCCCTACCAAGTATTGAGTACATGTACAGTAAATCAACATACTTTCCAGAAGGCCAAAAGTTCACTACATTTTTTTTTTTTACTTTTTATTGGTCTTATGAAGAATTCTAATTTGTTGAGATAGCTAGTGAATAGGTGGGTTTTTGTTTAACGTGAGCCAAAATCATCACAATTAAAAGAACCAAAGACTTAAACTACTTCAGTCTATGTGCACTGAATTTATTTAATACATGAGTTTCACAATTTGAGTTGAATTACTGAAATAAATGAACTTGTCCATGACATTCTAATTCATTGAGATGCACCTGTATATTTATATTGTTACATATTTAATATTTGTATATTGTTCTAAAGTTTGGGGTCGGTAAGATGCTATATTTTAAAATGTAATTATAACATTTTGTTGTGCTGCTACTTACTGACCCCAAACATTTAATTTAAACATTTAAGAGCTGAAGGTTCTGTTAATTCAGTTAAGTTAGAAGTAAATCTGTAGTGTCTTTCATCACATCATTCAGCACCTCATTTCATCATGTTTGTCTGCAGGCCAAGTCTGATGACAACCTCTGCTATTCTGGGTATAGGAGGTTCACTGCTGTGGCCTGCAAAATGCACCTATCTCACAATAAGTGGAAACAGACGAGGCCAGAAAATCAACAAGAAAAGCCAGGATATCATCAGCCAATATTTTGGCATCTTTTTCTTCATTTTTCAGTCATCAGCGGTGTGGGGAAACCTCATGTCATCTCTGATATTCGGCCAGGATTCTAGCATAGGTACAGTTGGATTAAACACTTTGCCAGTGTCCATTTTTAGTGATTTATTTGGGTGAGTGTAAATACACCGAGTGTTTATTCATTTCTAGAAGTCCCTGAGGAGAACCTTCAGTTCTGTGGTGCGACATCATGCGTTGAAAATTTCACAGTCGCAAACACAAACCCTTTACAGGAAAACACCTAGTGAAACTACACTGCTAGGATGCATATATCTCGGTGGGTAACAATCAATTCATATTTGTGTCCAAAAACTAGTTTAGTCAATAATATAATGATTTCATTACTGTCCACTGAAAAAAAAATACTAGATTTGAATGTCCAAATTACATGCTCCTGTATTGCAGTGAACATAAAAAATGCAATTATTAATGGGGTTTAAAATTAAAAGATCTGAACAAACCCCCTAATTATTAAACTTCAGGTAAATAAGTCATCCAGCATTGCAGAATACTCTAGAAACCCACAGAGCAATCACTAGAACCACCAAGAACAGACCTACCAAGTACCATAGTAATGACAGTGCCATTTACAACTCTTTCAGGAAAAATACAAATCTAGTTTGCATTATTCTAGGAATTTCCTAGCCTAGTGTTTCCTGGTCCATGCAGGTTTTGGAGGTTCTGGCCATCATTTTTGTGGCAGTGTTCCTGGACAACATCGAACCGAGATCTGGTCATAGAAATTTCGTAAAAACCAAGGGCAACCAGTCGTTTTGCAGCACCTTTCTGGCTACCTTCAAGCTCCTGAGAAATCCTAGATTGTTGCTTCTCAATCCCATTGACCCTGTACAGTGGGTTTGAGCAAAGCTTCCTTGCTGGCGAATACACAAAGGTAGACCACCATGTTTTAAATGAAGCATAAAGAAATAGAACCCTGAAGGAAATTCTAGTCTGATTCTAGTTGACAAGTGATCATTTTAAACCATTTTTTAAATAATATTTTAAAATATGCACACATGCACATTTATTTGTATGTCAAAACAATAAGTATTTTGTCTCGTCATACATTAATCATGTAAATGATACAATATATGAGAAATTTCAAGTAGTTTGCATCACTGTACAGTATACTACTGTTTAAGTATGTGAGTTCATAAGCAGACCAGCCTAAATTAAAAATGTAACCTTTTGTCAACAAACAGAGTGCTGCGTAATGGAAGGTGGCAGAGTAGTGCAAGAACTTCAAATGTAGGGCATATTATTGGCGTCTATAATGGAAACGGCCCAGCCATATGCAGACTGGGAGGACATGAATACTAATTAATCCTAATGAAATATTTTTGCAACCCTCTTTCCCTGCAGAACTATGTGACCTGTGCGATAGGAATACACTACGTCGGCTTTGTGATGATCTGCTTTGGTGCTTCTAACTCCCTGTGCTCATTCGCATTTGGTAGACTGGCTCAATACACTGGAAGACTCGCTCTCTTTTGCTTGGGTAATACAAGAACAGGTTCACACATGGTTTTAAAGATTAAGTCTGGTTGGTTATGTTTGTTCTATCTTACTACGCTTTCACAGCTGCAGTGACAAACCTGGGCTGTTTTCTGGGTCTTTTGTACTGGAAGCCTCATCCAGACCAGCTGGGCATGTTCTTTGTGTTTCCGGCACTCTGGGGGATGGCAGACGCTGTGTGGCAAACACAAACCAATGGTGAGTGCTTCATACTGCATACCACTTAGTAATCTATACAGTTAAGTTATTATTACAAATATAAAATTTTAAAAATAAATAATTAAATATAAAAATATTTATATAAATGCTTCCATAGATGTTTCAACATTTAGATATATTTTAATTTATAAATATATTGTGAAGTCATTATACTGTGTGTTTATTTCATTTGCAGCACTTTATGGCATTCTCTTTGCTAAGGACAAAGAAGCAGCATTTGCCAACTACCGCATATGGGAGTCCCTCGGTTTTGCCATAGCCTTTGCTTACAGCACATTCCTCTGCCTGTCCACCAAAATCTACGTTGCTCTGTCTGTTCTTGCCCTTACCGTGGTTACTTACCTTTACGCTGAGTACAACGAGTACAAGCATCCAACTCCACAAGTGACTAATGACGACTTGCTTTAACCAGAAAATGAGGACTTCAAAGAATTAAATGACAAAGATATTATCTCTCAGACAAAAAGTGTAAATTGATTTTGGTAGATTTTTCTGCCTCAGTATTAGGGCTGGGCACATTTTTTTCGATTAATCTTTTTTTAAATTCCCCCATTTTAAATTTGTTTTATCCAATGAAAGGTTAGCTTTTTGTGATTAAAAAAAAAAAAAAAAAAGATCAAAAGGATTCATAATGCAGATTAATTTTCACATCCTTCTTTGATCATATTACCAAGGAGGCTTACATTTTTGGCCATGACTATAACAACCAAGTAAAGATAACTAAATATATCTAAGTGGAATAGACCTTTAGTCCAACAAACTAGATGCTCTTTTTATTAAAGTTTTTTAGTTGAAATAATGCATCCACCTGAAAGTTCACATAACACAGTTAATTTAATTAAGTAAATGAAACCAATTTGTAAAAATCAGTTACAATGAATACAATGTTTACTAGATTCAGTGATTACTTTTTACAGTGAAATATGTGACAGACTTTCACAGTTTACACTAAACATTTTTATGACAGCTTTTAAAAAAGTGTAAGATACAAATGTTCTGTTTCCATACAAATTTTCTATTTGCACTATATTTTCAGTTTTTTATGTAAAATCATTTTCTAACTGTTTTTAAATTCATTTTAATTAAGTATTTTTTTTTAAATCATTTTAAAAGTTTTTAAATTGCTTGTTTTATTTTGTTATTATTTGTCTTCGTGATTATTTTACTTTCTTTTATGTAAAGCACTTTGTATATGAAATGTGCTATATAAATAAACTTGCCTTGCCTTCCATGACACAATGTATATTCCAAAAGTCAGGGATTAAACCAGGAAATAAAACCGTTTAATTTTAGGAAAAATGTGATGAAAGCATCTAAATTTAAAATAAAACCAGCAAAAATACAATGGGCTGATTACACAGTGAAATTATGATGAGTATTTTACATGACAAACCTTTTGTAACCATGAAAGGACATTAAATGATTTCCCAATATAAAACTAACAGCAGGACTATCAGATTAGCTGTCTCTGTCTGCAACCTGCAATCTGCTATGAAGCCTGCAGTGCAGCCTAAAGTGTAGCATTAGGTTAAATTACTTAATTTCTTTGTGCTTTCTCCCTTATGGTAAATACACGTTGTATATATGACATGTAATGTTTTATTGTAAATAGGCCATTTATAAAGAATTTTACAGATCAATGCACTGCAGCCTTTATATTCCTTTTCGTTGTGACCAGTAGATGGCAGCATTCTCACTGATAGTAAACTGGTCCTTGCCAGTCTTACATTTTAGTAGGTGTATTTTGATCTCCAGTAGGTGGCAGTGTTTTCTTTTGGTCTATTAATGCCAATCATGAGGTCTACGATTCAACTTCCACTTCTGTGTGAATATGGTTAAAATGTTTACGATAACGTCTTCAATATTTGTCAAATAATAACATATTTAAAATAAAATGTCTTATAAAATACACTAAACTTTACAAAAAAAATTCCATAACAATCTTGAAGAGAGACAATGGTATTGAATTGAAGAATTGTTTATTTTCCCATTTCATCAGTGTAGCTATTATAGATTAAATTCAAATATCCCAGAGACATATTTAGACGGATACACTATATACAATATTAAAATAAATACATATTTTTTGTTCGATTGGCATATCGCTTTGGATTGTTTAACGTTTAAAACGCTGATTCACACGTGGTGACGTCACCTGCTCCGCCCGCGCAGGTAACGCTACTGTACTGTTGTTGTCAGCAGCTCAAATGGCGCGCTTTTATTCAAAAGTTTCCTAGCAACGAAAGATGACCAGAGCAGAGGACACAAAAGGAGTCACAACTTGTCTGACAGGAACTCTGTGGAGGATCAACCAGGTAACATTAACAGAGCTCGGTCAGGTAAGAGTGATTATTGCAAATATTCTCTACAAAAACCAAAGAAGTGAACGCTAGATAAAATAGAATTAGGTAAATTATATGAATTATATGATGACAAGGTTGTGCTTTATATTTTTTTATAAAAAATATTTTTTTTTTTAGAAACTGGGTGTAACGTTAATCGAAAATGCATCGCTTTTGACTCATAGAGTGCTATGACTGTATTTACATGCACAAGAATGATCTGGTTGGTATTAATCAGTCGATGAGTAAATGTATTATCATGATTGCCAAATCAATAGTCAATATTCCAGTTTATAGGAGCCTCTAGACTAGGTGTTGTCAATCTGGAGGCTACAAGGAAATACTAGCGGGTCCATTAAAAAGTTTAGGTGAAAACTATGTGGGAAAATGTATAAATAAATTGACAATAATAATAAAAAAAAATAAATAAGAATAATTATATTAAAATAAATAAATACAGTACAGTGCTATGAATAGAAAATGCAATAGAAAACAAAATAAAAAAAAATTCACTGTATAAATAACAACTTTTAAAAAAAATTGTGATGTGGGGGTCCTTCACATGAACATGATTATATTTTGATTATAGTTTTATCTAAACAGCTGGCATATGACTGTATCAATCCGTTATTATTATTATTTTATTACAAACTGTAAAAGAAATACTGCTGTGCATTGTATCCTAATGATTTATAATTAATAAGCTGTATTTATTACTAATTGATCAGCATAAGTAGCAGCAAATGCAAGCATTTCTAGTATTACCAGAAGAGAACAGCAGGATCCATTGGAAAATTAAACCAATGTGATTTCCCCTATTCCATGCAGAATTCAGAGAACTGACTCACATGATTTCTTGGAAGCACTTGGATCTTCTCCATGGCTGAAAGGGAATGTGATTTTGCTCCCCTGGTGTTCAGACTACACGGAGGAGCTCCTCAGGTGGTACGTGAGGTGCTGCTGGAGCGTGGCTGGGATGAGTATGATGAAGAGGAGCAGGAGGAAGGAGACTGGAACCTCTATTGGAGAAGCTCTGGCTTCCGAAAGTCTGACTATGAAAACATCCTGCCCTGGCAGAGACTGAACCACCATCCCAAAATGAGCCAGATTACACGCAAAGATTGTCTGGCACGACACATGAGAAGAATGAAGATCGCTTTCGGCACAGGCCTGTATGACTTCAGCCCTGCTGCTTTCATATTGCCAAACGAATACACAAAGTTTCTAGGGGTGTACACTAGGAATCGCATGACTGATAGAGGGAAGTCCCGTTACTGGATTTGTAAGCCAGTTGACCTGTCAAGAGGAAGAGGTATATTTCTGTTTGAAGACATCAAGGACTTGGTCTACGACTCTTCGGCAATCGTGCAGAGATACATCAGCAACCCGCTTCTCATTTCAGGCTACAAGTTTGATCTACGCATATACGTTTGCGTAAAAAGCTTCTCCCCTCTTGTGATTTACATGCATCAGGAAGGCCTAGTGCGTTTCGCCACCGAAAAATACACCCTTGCTTCTTTAGACAGCCTGTACTCTCATTTGACAAATACCAGCATTAATAAGTTTGGAATGTGCTACGCCATGGACAAAGAGCGGGTAGGCAGAGGATGCAAGTGGACCATGAGCAGATTCCGTAGTTTTCTTCACAAACAAGATATTAACGAACTTCTGCTCTGGCACAGGATTAGCAATATTGTTACGTTGACTCTGCTCACAGCCGTTCCTTGCATTCCCTCCAGCCCCAACTGTCTGGAACTGTTGGGGTTTGATATCCTCATCGACGCCAGCTACAAACCGTGGCTTCTAGAGGTCAACCACAGTCCGGCGCTAACATTGGACTGCCCTGCTGATGTAACGGTCAAGAAAGGGCTGATCAATGATATCATCGACCTGATGAACTACAGGATGGTTGATAGCTTCAGACAGAAGGGATACTGCAGGAAGAGAACAGGTAGACGCTATTTACGGCCAAAAATTTCTCAAGGGTTTTTGTTGCCCAAGATTTTGCACGCACCTCCATCAGGCAACAAAAGCTGGAATCAGTCTGTCTCAGGCTCTTCAAGTTCTGAAGATACTAGAAATAACACCGGTTATGCGACTTGCCCCGTTCACCCCAATTCAAAATCCATTGGACATGAAAAGGATCCACAGAAGTTTGAGGAAATCAACAACGAGCTGGGATCCGATGACCTAAAACTCACAACATTAAACAGCACCAGGAAATTGCACAGAAATGCACCATCTACCGTGTGCAAGTTACCATCTCTTCGCTTACATAAACTCAAGGCTCCAGCCGTCCCGTGGAACCGCGTGACTCAGGACAGAGGTGTCCCTCCTTGTCGTGTTGGCGACTTCATACTTACATTTCCCTTTAATCAGGCTACGTGGAAAGCCTGTCAGGACCAAGCAGATGTTAAGGCTATTGTGAACGAGGTTCATAAACTCACAAACCGACTGGTGTCCTCCTTTAATGAAAAAGAAAGGACGAAGATGGAAAGCAGTCAGAGCATTGGTATCAGTGACAAATTTGAGCCTCTGCTTTGGGGGCCGAAAGATCCCCCTCTTCTCAGCAAATGCTGCTCCTTAAATTCAGAAGTCAAGTAAAATGGTTCAAGCTGATCTAATTTTTCACAGTTTATAATTTCTTACAACACAACATAACACAAGAGGAGGAAACTGGGAAGAGCACATATAGTATATAGTAATTGAACATAAAATAATGGATTTTTACCAAGTCAGAATTTACTTTTTGCCTCAAACTATTGCATCAGATATCTTTGACGTGTTACCACTGACGATCCATGTCAATTAAATTCACATGTGTAAATAAAGTGTATATGTGTATGCATGTATATACATAGACTACTGTTAAAAAGTTTGTGGTCATCATTATCTGTTAATGTTTATTTTTAAGAAGTCTCTTATGCTCATCAAGGCTGCATTTATTTGCACGAAATCACAGTAAATAATGTGAAATATTACAATTTTAAATAACCATTTCCAATTTTTATATATTATTAAAAAAAAATTATGCATATAATTTATTCATGTAATGGTAAAGCTGAATGTACAGCAGTCATGACTTTAGTCTTCAGTGTCACATGATCTTTCAGAAATTATTCTAATATTCTGATTTGTTGCTCCAGAATAATTTCCTCTTATTGTTAAATGTTTTTGTGCTGCTATATTTTTCTATATTTTGTGGAAATATAATTTTTTTTAATCCTTTGAGATCCTTTTATCCTAAAGAAATTTTGAAACAGAAACCTTTTGCAACATTATAAATATCTTTATTGTCACTTTAATTCAATTTAATGCATGCTTGTTTATTAAAAGTATCAATTTCTTTAAGAACAAAAACAAACATCCTGACCCCAAACTTTTGAATAGTAATGTTCATTTCATGTTCATATACTAAGGTCAGACAAAAACATCTACAACCACAAAACATAGCACCAAGACAGATAAGCTGACACATATTTTAACATTTTAATAAACGTAAAAAAAAGTATTTTAAAGGCATAACAGGAAAAATACATAACCTAGAAATGAAACTAAGGTTAAAAATCCTCCCTTTGAAAACAACAGTAAATGGACACAGGTTTAAACCTTCTCTAAGTGCCAATTTCTATAATATTGAAAAGTAACATGACGATATTTGATTAAATTGATGTATTATTCAATAATAATGTATGGCTTATTGTAAATAAAATAAAGACCAAAAATGACATAAACTGTTCCTACAGTCCCCAAACTGTTCCTACAGTGGGGTTAAAGTTAACAATGTTACCAGCTCTTCTTTACTATTTCAGGAATGTTCCTCTACTGAAACCAGAGTGTTTTAATGTAATACAAGGTCAGCGCTAGTTCAGAGGGTAACAAGTCTACACCTGCATGCTGTATCAAATGTGTTCATGCTGAGAGAAACTTAGAAATACAAGACGCCTGCTGTCAGTACATGTAAAAATAAACTGGCTTAGTTCATCCGATTATCATAAAGTTTATTGATATCTTTAGTTAAAAAAAAGGTTTAGATGATTTTAGCCAGTTGAAATCATAATAAAGAATATTCAACAAATTGCATTAATGCTTCCTGATTATGGCTTCAGTAGAGTTTTGTCTATAGTACTCACCATAAATAAAATGCAAAACAGCACCTGAAACTCCAAAAAAGTATTTTTTCAATATGTGGTAAGGGAAAGATGCTAAACGATAGTTACTATAAATTCTGTCAATAAAAAAACAACAATAAATAAATAACATGAAAATGGTTTTTTAGAAGTTCATTTTTTGTCCATTATAATGATGCCTTCATTGTTCTTAATGCGAACTCTCCCAGATGAGAACTTTGTTTCTTGCCTCCCATTCGTGTAGAGTGTTTTAACCGTTCCATCCGGGTACATCCTTCGCTTGTACTGTGAAGTATGAATCTCTCTCTGCCCATTAGCAAACTCCACCACCTTTTCCCCATGTCTGTGGAAATGGTGAGTAATGGAGTAAATCAGAAGAAGAAAAGAAACAAACAGGAAAGGCACACATTAATCTTACTGTGATATCTTGACAACGGTCCCATCTGGAAAAATGCTCTCATCTCGACCATCAGAGTGGAGAATCTTAACTGTGCCATCTGGGAAGGATATTTCCCTTGTACCATCAGGATGATGTTTTTCTAGGAAAAAGTAACATTTAAAAAGACAATGAAGCGTTCTGTAGAAGTAAATTTCACAAATAATTACAAAGAAAGCTTTACAAAGAAAGCAAGTAACATGCTATAATGATCTATTGCCGCGTTTCCACCGAAATTACCCGGAACATTTGTACCAGGAACTTTTTTTCCCAGGAACTTTTTTCCCCCCAGACCCCTTGCTTTCTGCGTTTCCACCACGGTGTAAAGTACCGGGTAGATTAGGCAAATAGACTGGTGACGTAGGTCTGCGCGTGTTTCTCAATACAAAGTACCGCTGATTTAAAAAAAAAAAAAAAAAAAAAGGTACGCTGATTTTGGACGTGCATAATTGGTAGTTAGTTCCATAGACATGGTTAGTTGTGACTTCGTGCATTCGACTGGGGAGTGCCACCAAAAAATACACCCTTGCTTCTTTAGACAGCCTGTACTCTCATTTGACAAATACCAGCATTAATAAGTTTGGAATGTGCTACGCCATGGACAAAGAGCGGGTAGGCAGAGGATGCAAGTGGACCATGAGCAGATTCCGTAGTTTTCTTCACAAACAAGATATTAACGAACTTCTGCTCTGGCACAGGATTAGCAATATTGTTACGTTGACTCTGCTCACAGCCGTTCCTTGCATTCCCTCCAGCCCCAACTGTCTGGAACTGTTGGGGTTTGATATCCTCATCGACGCCAGCTACAAACCGTGGCTTCTAGAGGTCAACCACAGTCCGGCGCTAACATTGGACTGCCCTGCTGATGTAACGGTCAAGAAAGGGCTGATCAATGATATCATCGACCTGATGAACTACAGGATGATTGATAGCTTCAGACAGAAGGGATACTGCAGGAAGAGAACAGGTAGACGCTATTTACGGCCAAAAATTTCTCAAGGGTTTTTGTTGCCCAAGATTTTGCACGCACCTCCATCAGGCAACAAAAGCTGGAATCAGTCTGTCTCAGGCTCTTCAAGTTCTGAAGATACTAGAAATAACACCGGTTATGCGACTTGCCCCGTTCACCCCAATTCAAAATCCATTGGACATGAAAAGGATCCACAGAAGTTTGAGGAAATCAACAACGAGCTGGGATCCGATGACCTAAAACTCACAACATTAAACAGCACCAGGAAATTGCACAGAAATGCACCATCTACCGTGTGCAAGTTACCATCTCTTCGCTTACATAAACTCAAGGCTCCAGCCGTCCCGTGGAACCGCGTGACTCAGGACAGAGGTGTCCCTCCTTGTCGTGTTGGCGACTTCATACTTACATTTCCCTTTAATCAGGCTACGTGGAAAGCCTGTCAGGACCAAGCAGATGTTAAGGCTATTGTGAACGAGGTTCATAAACTCACAAACCGACTGGTGTCCTCCTTTAATGAAAAAGAAAGGACGAAGATGGAAAGCAGTCAGAGCATTGGTATCAGTGACAAATTTGAGCCTCTGCTTTGGGGGCCGAAAGATCCCCCTCTTCTCAGCAAATGCTGCTCCTTAAATTCAGAAGTCAAGTAAAATGGTTCAAGCTGATCTAATTTTTCACAGTTTATAATTTCTTACAACACAACATAACACAAGAGGAGGAAACTGGGAAGAGCACATATAGTATATAGTAATTGAACATAAAATAATGGATTTTTACCAAGTCAGAATTTACTTTTTGCCTCAAACTATTGCATCAGATATCTTTGACGTGTTACCACTGACGATCCATGTCAATTAAATTCACATGTGTAAATAAAGTGTATATGTGTATGCATGTTACATAGACTACTGTTAAAAAGTTTGTGGTCATCATTATCTGTTAATGTTTATTTTTAAGAAGTCTCTTATGCTCATCAAGGCTGCATTTATTTGCACAAAATCACAGTAAATAATGTGAAATATTACAATTTAAAATAACCATTTCCAATTTTTATATATTATAAAAAAAAATTATGCATATAATTTATTCATGTAATGGTAAAGCTGAATGTACAGCAGTCATGACTTTAGTCTTCAGTGTCACATGATCTTTCAGAAATTATTCTAATATTCTGATTTGTTGCTCCAGAATAATTTCCTCTTATTGTTAAATGTTTTTGTGCTGCTATATTTTTCTATATTTTGTGGAAATATGATTTTTTTTAATCCTATGAGATCCTTTTATCCTAAAGAAATTTTGAAACAGAAACCTTTTGCAACATTATAAATATCTTTATTGTCACTTTAAATCAATTTAATGCATGCTTGTTTATTAAAAGTATAAATTTCTTTAAAAACAAAAACAAACATCCTGACCCCAAACTTTTGAATAGTAATGTTCATTTCATGTTCATATACTAAGGTCAGACAAAAACATCTACAACCACAAAACATAGCACCAAGACAGATAAGCTGACACATATTTTAACATTTTAATAAACGTAAAAAAAAGTATTTTAAAGGCATAACAGGAAAAATACATAACCTAGAAATTAAACTAAGGTTAAAAATCCTCCCTTTGAAAACAACAGTAAATGGACACAGGTTTAAACCTTCTCTAAGTGCCAATTTCTATAATATTGAAAAGTAACATGACGATATTTGATTAAATTGATGTATTATTCAATAATAATGTATGGCTTATTGTAAAGAAAATAAAGACCAAAAATGACATAAACTGTTCCTACAGTCCCCAAACTGTTCCTACAGTGGGGTTAAAGTTAACAATGTTACCAGCTCTTCTTTACTATTTCAGGAATGTTCCTCTACTGAAACCAGAGTGTTTTAATGTAATACAAGGTCAGCGCTAGTTCAGAGGGTAACAAGTCTACACCTGCATGCTGTATCAAATGTGTTCATGCTGAGAGAAACTTAGAAATACAAGACGCCTGCTGTCAGTACATGTAAAAATAAACTGGCTTAGTTCATCCGATTATCATAAAGTTTATTGATATCTTTAGTTAAAAAAAAGGTTTAGATGATTTTAGCCAGTTGAAATCATAATAAAGAATATTCAACAAATTGCATTAATGCTTCCTGATTATGGCTTCAGTAGAGTTTTGTCTATAGTACTCACCATAAATAAAATGCAAAACAGCACCTGAAACTCCAAAAAAGTATTTTTTCAATATGTGGTAAGGGAAAGATGCTAATCGATAGTTACTATAAATTCTGTCAATAAAAAAACAACAATAAATAAATAACATGAAAATGTTTTTTAGAAGTTCATTTTTTGTCCATTATAATGATGCCTTCATTGTTCTTAATGCGAACTCTCCCAGATGAGAACTTTGTTTCTTGCCTCCCATTCGTGTAGAGCGTTTTAACCGTTCCATCCGGGTACATCCTTCGCTTGTACTGTGAAGTATGAATCTCTCTCTGCCCATTAGCAAACTCCACCACCTTTTCCCCATGTCTGTGGAAATGGTGAGTAATGGAGTAAATCAGAAGAAGAAAAGAAACAAACAGGAAAGGCACACATTAATCTTACTGTGATATCTTGACAACGGTCCCATCTGGAAAAATGCTCTCATCTCGACCATCAGAGTGGAGAATCTTAACTGTGCCATCTGGGAAGGATATTTCCCTTGTACCATCAGGATGATGTTTTTCTAGGAAAAAGTAACATTTAAAAAGACAATGAAGCATTCTGTAGAAGTAAATTTCACAAATAATTACAAAGAAAGCTTTACAAAGAAAGCAAGTAACATGCTATAATGATCTATTGCCGCGTTTCCACCGAAATTACCCGGAACATTTGTACCAGGAACTTTTTTTCCCAGGAACTTTTTTCCCCCCAGACCCCTTGCTTTCTGCGTTTCCACCACGGTGTAAAGTACCGGGTAGATTAGGCAAATAGACTGGTGACGTAGGTCTGCGCGTGTTTCTCAATACAAAGTACCGCTGATTTAAAAAAAAAAAAAAAAAAAAAAAAGGTACGCTGATTTTGGACGTGCATCATTGGTAGTTAGTTCCATAGACATGGTTAGTTGTGACTTCGTGCATTCGACTGGGGAGTGCCACCAAAAAATACACCCTTGCTTCTTTAGACAGCCTGTACTCTCATTTGACAAATACCAGCATTAATAAGTTTGGAATGTGCTACGCCATGGACAAAGAGCGGGTAGGCAGAGGATGCAAGTGGACCATGAGCAGATTCCGTAGTTTTCTTCACAAACAAGATATTAACGAACTTCTGCTCTGGCACAGGATTAGCAATATTGTTACGTTGACTCTGCTCACAGCCGTTCCTTGCATTCCCTCCAGCCCCAACTGTCTGGAACTGTTGGGGTTTGATATCCTCATCGACGCCAGCTACAAACCGTGGCTTCTAGAGGTCAACCACAGTCCGGCGCTAACATTGGACTGCCCTGCTGATGTAACGGTCAAGAAAGGGCTGATCAATGATATCATCGACCTGATGAACTACAGGATGGTTGATAGCTTCAGACAGAAGGGATACTGCAGGAAGAGAACGGTTAGACGCTATTTACGGCCAAAAATCTCTCAAGGGTTTTTGTTGCCCAAGATTTTGCACGCACCTCCATCAGGCAACAAAAGCTGGAATCAGTCTGTCTCAGGCTCTTCAAGTTCTGAAGACACTAGAAATAACACCGGTTATGCGACTTGCCCCGTTCACCCCAATTCAAAATCCATTGGACATGAAAAGGATCCACAGAAGTTTGAGGAAATCAACAACGAGCTGGGATCCGATGACCTAAAACTCACAACATTAAACAGCACCAGGAAATTGCACAGAAATGCACCATCTACCGTGTGCAAGTTACCATCTCTTCGCTTACATAAACTCAAGGCTCCAGCCGTCCCGTGGAACCGCGTGACTCAGGACAGAGGTGTCCCTCCTTGTCGTGTTGGCGACTTCATACTTACATTTCCCTTTAATCAGGCTACGTGGAAAGCCTGTCAGGACCAAGCAGATGTTAAGGCTATTGTGAACGAGGTTCATAAACTCACAAACCGACTGGTGTCCTCCTTTAATGAAAAAGAAAGGACGAAGATGGAAAGCAGTCAGAGCATTGGTATCAGTGACAAATTTGAGCCTCTGCTTTGGGGGCCGAAAGATCCCCCTCTTCTCAGCAAATGCTGCTCCTTAAATTCAGAAGTCAAGTAAAAGGGTTCAAGCTGATCTAATTTTTCACAGTTTATAATTTCTTACAACACAACATAACACAAGAGGAGGAAACTGGGAAGAGCACATATAGTATATAGTAATTGAACATAAAATAATGGATTTTTACCAAGTCAGAATTTACTTTTTGCCTCAAGCTATTGCATCAGATATCTTTGACGTGTTACCACTGACGATCCATGTCAATTAAATTCACATGTGTAAATAAAGTGTATATGTGTATGCATGTTACATAGACTACTGTTAAAAAGTTTGTGGTCATCATTATCTGTTAATGTTTATTTTTAAGAAGTCTCTTATACTCATCAAGGCTGCATTTATTTGCACAAAATCACAGTAAATAATGTGAAATATTACAATTTTAAATAACCATTTCCAATTTTTATATATTATAAAAAAAAAATTATGCATATAATTTATTCATGTAATGGTAAAGCTGAATGTACAGCAGTCATGACTTTAGTCTTCAGTGTCACATGATCTTTCAGAAATTATTCTAATATTCTGATTTGTTGCTCCAGAATAATTTCCTCTTATTGTTAAATGTTTTTGTGCTGCTATATTTTTCTATATTTTGTGGAAATATGATTTTTTTTAATCCTTTGAGATCCTTTTATCCTAAAGAAATTTTGAAACAGAAACCTTTTGCAACATTATAAATATCTTTATTGTCACTTTAATTCAATTTAATGCATGCTTGTTTATTAAAAGTATCAATTTCTTTAAAAACAAAAACAAACATCCTGACCCCAAACTTTTGAATAGTAATGTTCATTTCATGTTCATATACTAAGGTCAGACAAAAACATCTACAACCACAAAACATAGCACCAAGACAGATAAGCTGACACATATTTTAACATTTTAATAAACGTAAAAAAAAGTATTTTAAAGGCATAACAGGAAAAATACATAACCTAGAAATGAAACTAAGGTTAAAAATCCTCCCTTTGAAAACAACAGTAAATGGACACAGGTTTAAACCTTCTCTAAGTGCCAATTTCTATAATATTGAAAAGTAACATGACGATATTTGATTAAATTGATGTATTATTCAATAATAATGTATGGCTTATTGTAAAGAAAATAAAGACCAAAAATGACATAAACTGTTCCTACAGTCCCCAAACTGTTCCTACAGTGGGGTTAAAGTTAACAATGTTACCAGCTCTTCTTTACTATTTCAGGAATGTTCCTCTACTGAAACCAGAGTGTTTTAATGTAATACAAGGTCAGCGCTAGTTCAGAGGGTAACAAGTCTACACCTGCATGCTGTATCAAATGTGTTCATGCTGAGAGAAACTTAGAAATACAAGACGCCTGCTGTCAGTACATGTAAAAATAAACTGGCTTAGTTCATCCGATTATCATAAAGTTTATTGATATCTTTAGTTAAAAAAAAGGTTTAGATGATTTTAGCCAGTTGAAATCATAATAAAGAATATTCAACAAATTGCATTAATGCTTCCTGATTATGGCTTCAGTAGAGTTTTGTCTATAGTACTCACCATAAATAAAATGCAAAACAGCACCTGAAACTCCAAAAAAGTATTTTTTCAATATGTGGTAAGGGAAAGATGCTAAACGATAGTTACTATAAATTCTGTCAATAAAAAAACAACAATAAATAAATAACATGAAAATGGTTTTTAGAAGTTCATTTTTTGTCCATTATAATGATGCCTTCATTGTTCTTAATGCGAACTCTCCCAGATGAGAACTTTGTTTCTTGCCTCCCATTCGTGTAGAGTGTTTTAACCGTTCCATCCGGGTACATCCTTCGCTTGTACTGTGAAGTATGAATCTCTCTCTGCCCATTAGCAAACTCCACCACCTTTTCCCCATGTCTGTGGAAATGGTGAGTAATGGAGTAAATCAGAAGAAGAAAAGAAACAAACAGGAAAGGCACACATTAATCTTACTGTGATATCTTGACAACGGTCCCATCTGGAAAAATGCTCTCATCTCGACCATCAGAGTGGAGAATCTTAACTGTGCCATCTGGGAAGGATATTTCCCTTGTACCATCAGGATGATGTTTTTCTAGGAAAAAGTAACATTTAAAAAGACAATGAAGCGTTCTGTAGAAGTAAATTTCACAAATAATTACAAAGAAAGCTTTACAAAGAAAGCAAGTAACATGCTATAATGATCTATGTTTAATGTAGAACTTGGCGTGTCTTTCGCATTATTTTTCTGACCTCTCTGGTTGTTTGGAAACTGTACAACCTCCAATCCAGATGGATAGGTTGAGTGTGTTGTCTGAGCATCACAATGGTAGTAAATCTAAATGTAAAGTGGTCAAATTGTTAACTGTGAAATTTAAGAGTTTCATTGTTAATTTAACCCTCAGGTTGTGTATTTGTCATATAGAAACTGTAACCAAAACCAAAATATAAAATGAAATAAAAAAGACTTATTTAAAGAATACAAATGCAGGAACAGACAAAACAGTGTGACGCACTTGTAGAATTGTGAGACAAAAATCAAAGGCTTGGACCTGTAGTAACATGTTTCTTGTGTTCTGGTGGATAACCATAAAGTAATTACAGAATTTTGATATGTTGCAATACACCAGTAACTGGGAACAGACGTGACAAGACTTCCTCAGTCACTCATGATACACACCACTGTCCCGTCAGCCAGCATGCGTTTAACATCGCCATTGAAGAACGTAACAGTGACTGACTTGTCAACACCGATCTCTTTCTTCGTTCCATTGCGGAATGTGATCACACGACATCCATTCCAAAAAAGACGCTCTACCTAATGAAAAGTAGAGCATTTTGAAAAAGTAATGCAAGCTTTGTGTAGTATAAAATTTCAAATCACAAAACCCCTTCATTACCCTTCCATCCGGATAGCAGGTTTCCTCACGTACGTTGTTTTTTTTGGCCTGCGATGCCATTTGAGTATCATTGCAGTCAGTATGATGATAAAACAAACTTCCCTGTAAACAAAAGTGTCATTATGAAACTATGATGCGTTGTACATTTCATCACAGAAACTGGGTCAGACTATTCTGTCATAATGAGTGATGCAATGGAATAAAACACTGTACAACTGTCAACTTTATGTTCTAATTCTGTGTGTTCTGATATTGGCTGACTGCATCAGGTGAACTATCCCTTAAGAGTAGTTTAAATACCTTTCCGCCTTGTGTAATCATGGCATTGTTCAGTGGAGTGTCAATAGAAAGTGCAGGATCCTTTCCTTTTTGGACTAGCATAACACACAAGACATGGCAAGTTGTACACTGTACATCTAATATGTGATGACAACTTGTATGTTGGTTTATAGGAGATGAAGCATGAGAGGAAATACTTACTCAAAGAGTTGTCTGTGCATTCTGTTAGCTTATTAGCTTTGGGAACAGAACGTCTATTTGCCTGGCCATTCAAGGAGGAGAGAAACAAGAGGCTTTCAATAAAATGAAAAGGTATCACTGCACAAAAATGTATCAGTATTTCTGTTCTGTTTTCCAGTACAAATATCTGGATTTTTTTTTTTTAATAAATCTTACAAAAGTTTATGCTTAAAACAAGAACATGTTTACAACAAAAGTACTGATTAAGTAATTACTTAAGTGGGTCAATAAAAGATTGAATAAGAAAGTGATGCTATACACTGGTCTGGCTAAATGCGCCATTTATATTGAATAGCTCTATGTGTTAATAAATTATAAACGGCAAACAATTACAATATAAAAATCAGGATGTAACACTTACTCTGTATGAAATGGAGATGGGTAGATACATTACCCATGAATGAATTAATTATAAAGAACCGAGTCAATTATCTGACACTGGGCTTTGAGAGGCACCATGAATTATTTCTGACGAGCTTAAAGGCACTCGAGAACATATTACACACCTCGACGGGTTTACAGGAAATGAGTTTAGCTCAACTAGTTGAATGGGTCCTTACCTAACAAATAACTTAAAATAAAAAAGTACACATTTACTTTAAAGCTCTAAAAATATTTTGCAGATCGAAAAGCAGTTTAATGATGTTAGCATACTAACATTGTCCTGTTGCGTCCTATGGATGGAGGGTTTGTTAAAGGCAGGAGTTGCGCTCCTTATATGAGTCCTCTGTGGTTCCTCTCTTCTCTTCTCAAACTGAAGTACAACACAGTATTAAAAACCACAAAGTGTTTTAACAGATTAAAATCACATACAAAAAAAAAATTTGAACACTGTATTTGAGTAAAGATCAAAACCTGCAAAATGTAATGTTCAAATTTGTTAATTACATTTCCATTTAAAATATGTTTCTATAATTTTAGTGGAAATCTAGTGTTTTAAATGAGCTCTCACAGTGTTGTATGATCCAGCCTGAAGAGCTGAGGAGCCAGCACTCTGGTACGATCTCTTGTTCAGATTGAGCCTGGTCTGAAGCTCCTGGTTCTCTCGGGTGAGCGCTTCAACACGGCTCTGGAGGAGACTGTGGGCCTGTGACCAGTGAGACTCCCTTACCATCAACTTCTGCTTCAGAGATGAGATCTGCTGTCTCAGCTCCTGTATGCACAGTGATTTAAATATATTAAGTATTTTCTGGATGTGAATCCCCATTTTAAGTACTTGGATGTAAGTATAAGTATAAGTAAATATAAGTTTTTTTTTCTCTTCTGGTTCATTAACTGCTTCTGTGGGAAGAATGAGGTGGACAGAATTTAATAACCATTGCACAAAAGGTGTTTTAAAGTGTAAAAAGTTATTTAGATTATTCAAATGTTCTTCACTCTAAGAACTGTTCAGCAAACAGTTCCAAAAATCATTCTTGCATGGAATTGCTGTGAAAATAAACTTTTTGGAACCTTAAAGTGGTGATTCTATACACTATGCAGGCGTGATGTGAAAAAGAAGAAGAATTCAGTCTAAAATGTGTTGTTGATTCTACCTGAGGTTCGTGAAGTTCTTTCTTAAGCCTGAGCAAAGGTCTGCAGCCATTCTCACCATTAAAACCACGCTCTCCCATCTCTTCCCTAATCAAATTCATGAATATGTTAAAAACAGAGATACTTGAGCATGAGGGCTAGTTTCTTTTCAAAATACCAAAATAACAAAACAAAAAACAATGAAATCATCTTTCTACAAAACCTGATTGGAGTACGTGGTTGCTCTAGTGCCATGCCATGAGTGGTGTCTTCTTGATTAACCTTGTCTTTTGGGAACATCTTTGTGAGGAATTCAGGAACAGAAGGTTGTCTAAAGTCACTGTCAGTCCCCCTCTCTTCTGTTTTTTGAAGTAGTTAGCCATAGACCCCTGTAAGCTCTTGAGTTCAGAATCGCTGCTGAAGCTTGAGGAGCTGGACGTAGGAGTAGAAGTGCGCTGTCCTTCATTGAATCGAGTCTCACTCGGGGCATCACTAGCGTAGTCTCCGTCTGACAAATCCAAACTCTGATCTTTGTGGTCTATGTGCCTTGAGAGGTAATGAAGTAACGGCCGCTGAGACTGAGAGCTGGGTCCGTCCTCACTGGTAGTGCTGTCGCGGGAATCGCTAAGAGCCAGTGACTCCATCACCTCGTCAGTTAGACTGACTTCTTTAGATGTATATCTACTCTGGCTGTAGTTTGTAGCTAGAGGATTTTTCTCAGAAATTTTAACAATGTGGTCATTAATTTTTTTAAAACCAACACTTTTTCTACTTTGTGCCAGAGCAGATCCGCTTGACTTGCTTCCATTGGTTTTCCCCACGACTCCTACACTGTGCTTACTTTTAAGTGAGACTGCATTGTCATCAGCAGTCAAAGCTTTGAATTGCTCTTTGTTGTTTGATGATAAATAATCTTCTTGTAGAAAAACGGTCTTCTTTTGAGAGTTTTCCAGGCCCGATTTTTGGTCTCTGAGGTTTCCTACACCCTTTAGTCCAGGACTGCTCCTATTTGACATCTCCTTCTGATGAAATTCAGTGAGACATACCGTCTGCTGCCTGAACTTCATGTTCAGCATTTGTGGACTAACAGAGCGTCTCCTCTGGAGTCTTTGGGAGCAGTCCTTACCCTTTGAAATTCTGGATGCCCCTTCTCCTTTACGAAGGAAATTCTTCTTCTCTGCTTCCCCGGTTTGTGTATTAGTCTGTAAAATAGAGAGGACATTGTTTAGAACACACTTTAACTGTGTGAGTTACTTTCTGAATGCTGCTCATACCTGATGCTGGTGTTGGAGAATAGCTAGGTCTGTTTTGAGATGTTCTTCAACAAAATCTTCAAATGTTTTTTGCTCTTCTCTCAGTCCTGGTCTAATAGGCCTGTGTTTAAAATATAGAATTTTTATTAAACCGTTTTTATCTTGTTTACACTACTGTTCAAACATTTGTGGTCTGCAAGATATTCATATTTTTGAAAGAAGTCTCTTAGGCTCATGGAAGCTGCATTTATTTGGTCAAAATGCAGTAAAACGGTAGCCTACTGTTTTAGGCTAATATTTAAAATATATTTTAATATATATATTTTTTAAATATGTGTATTATATTTACAATTTAAAATGTAATTCATTCTTGTGATTACGAAGCAGAATTTTAATATATACCGGTGTGTGTGTGTGTGTGTGTATATATATATATATATATATATATATATATATATATATATATATATATAGATAGATAGATAGATAGATAGATAGATAGATAGATAGATAGATAGATAGATAGATAGAGATACAGTAAAGGCTAGGACAACAACTTCCAAGATGCATCATCAAGAGTCTCAATATATCTTTTTCATAAATATATTTTTGCAATATATAATACCTTTCCTCTGGGTTTGGTGGGAAACTTTGCCTCGATCCAAAAGGACTATGAGGACAGTCTTCTTGTGTAGGTTCTGAAGACTCTTCTTTAATAGGAGACAAGCGTCTGAGCTCTGCTGATGGTGCAACATCTGCAATACAAACCGAAATCTCATTTAATAGTATTACCTACCATATTTGAGCTAACCTGAACTGTTGTTATGAAATGTTATGCAATACGCTTTTCCAACATTATGCAAGATATAGTCCTAAAACTATATCAGGACAGGTCATGTCCTTTTGCTAGAAAGGCAATACTTGCCCCTCAGCTAATTTTCTGCACAAAACCCCTGTCGACTCAGATCTGTTTGGACAAGCCACTAAATAGTCCTACTATACAAACTAAGGTGTTTCAGACAGAAGATCAAAAACCGTCAAATCTTTTCATATACACATGTTATAACTTGCACAGTGAAGTCAACACACCCTACTCTTGTACTTCTACAATATACTCTGTTCTTATGAGAAACGATATTTGTAAATACATAAGACTATGTCTTTAGCTACTTTTTTAAAAGTGTGCATTAGCTTTGTCCATTGAGTCAGCCTTCCTGACACTTGATCTTATCAGTGACGCTCACTGATTGCTCTATAAAAGATTTACATATAAACATTAGTTGTCTTTGATGACAGCCCTTTCTTGTCTTTATCACGGCAGTTCGTGAGATCAGGCTTTTACTGTAACCTCTCAACAAGTAGAGACTTGAAAGCTCCAGCAGAGGAGGTGCTTTGCCTTTAAGTCCGAGCAGCGTTTAAATGCTCTGCTTTGGTAGAACAGACGTTCACAGTTGTGTTGTCTACTTACATAAGGAATAATTTTGGATCAAAATTGGGGAATATGGACACCTCAAGCTTGGACAACGACACAGACAAAATCTGTCAGAAAAACATCGACCATAACCGAGCGCTGTATATTTTCTACTCTTCTGTGGTAGTGCTGGAGTTGATCTTGGGTCTTCTGCTGAATGTTACAGTTATCCACCTCTTCATCTTCAAGCTCAAGTTCTGGAAATCTAAGACCATTGACATTTTCTTGTTCAATCTGGTCCTGGCTGATATTTTGTTGCTGATTGGATTGCCCGTAAAGGCTTATAACTTTCAGCAATGCAGTGAACACAAGGTAGTGTGCAAAGTACAGCTCTTTCTACAGTTTCTCAACCGAGGAGCCAGCATCGCCTTCCTGACGGTCATCTCCATTTATCGATATTATAGCGTGGTCCATCCTGGGAAAAGTAGAGTCCTGAGGATTTTGAGAATGTCGCCTCAGATTTCTGTATTCATCTGGGTGTTGCTTGGAATCTTGACCATTCCAGCCATGTTGCAAAGTTTTATCAGATGCAACATCAGTGAAAAAGATGAGGAACTCACCACCATTGTTCTACTGAGAGAAATTGTGTTTTTTACTCAGATTTTCATACCCTTTTTTGTTCTTGTGTATTGCTCAATACGGATTATCAGAAGACTCAAACAGAAGTCAGTGGGTGACAAGACTAAGCTCCGGAGAGCGATGTTCCTCGTCACTTCGGTGGTTTTCGTCTTTGCGGTCTGCTTCTTGCCTTATGCCATAACAAGAGCAGTGCAGCTATATAAAACTGGGCACGTGTTGCCAGAAGAGAAAGATACTGTCGTTAAACTGTACGATGGGCTTATTTGTCTGTCTTATCTGAACTGCCTGCTGGATCCAATCCTGTACTGTCTGAGCAGCAGTAAATTTAAGAAGTTATACATATCAATATATCTCCCCTTTCTACTGGAGAAGGTACAACCTGAAAGTGCAGAAGATACTGGAGATGACTAAACTAAGTAAAAAAAAAATATATCCTTTGAAAAGGATGTTGGGAGAATTTCAGTCAGTTGCTTAGAATTGCATTTCAATACATTTTTAATAGTATATGGGTAGTTGACATGTACAGTATCACGTACCAGATTTATTTATTAAAAAAAAAAAAAAGTTTTTAAACCAAAGTCTAGATTTTAGCTTAAAATTGATAGGATTGGATAAATTACAGAGATGTATATTTTAGACCATTTTAAATCACATTTGTTTCCTGCCTTCCCTAGTTCATTTTAAATAGCCCTGTGGTGTGACAGACAGTAAATAGTCCATGCAGTCATTATGAATTCAGCGCATGACCCCTTTAACAATAAATAAAATGATATAAGGTCATGAGAGCTAATGACATAAGAATTAGCCATATGCTTTTAAACAATAGTTTTAGATGAAGTAGCAATGTCACACTGAAGCATGTCATCTAATTTTTGAATTCACCTCCTGTTTACGTGTCTAACCTATATTGGACTTTCTGACAGAAGTGATTTACATTTGTAAATGTGATTAACGATTTGTATACTGGAAACTAGAAATGCATGAATTAATTTCTCTGTCAGGCACAGAGAATGAAATGTGCAAGATTTCATGTTTTAATTGCATCTTATAATTTTTGCATGTATGATTTGTTTACTGATATGTGATATATGTGAAATTAAATTTTATTTCCTCACTGTTGTATTTGTAAATTTGTCTAAAGACTATAAAGATAAAGACTTCTTGATTCCTACCATTGGTGTTACTAGTTGCCAGAGCCTCTGACTCATTCTCAATCTCAACAGAGCATGAGGCTTTGGTTGAGCTTTCCGCGAAGGCATCTAAACCAGCAGGTTTTCGGGGAATAGCATCTGAAAAGCTCGGAGGTGTCTGGACTTGCCAGTGGGCTAAGAATGTGGGAGATAATATCTGTCCTGAAAGAAAAAAGTTAATTTCTGTAATGAAGAAAAAGAGTGGTGCATTTAGAATTGAAAACCTAAAGAATGATGATTTTCTCTACAGAAACATAATAAACAATTTTACCTTTAATTAAGAGTTTCTCCAAACGTACCTGGACTGATAAGAGAGAGCAATGCGTTCTGTTCCTGTAAAACCCTCTCCAACTGCTTCACCTGAAGCTGAAGGAAAATTGTCTCATTTTGGCCTGGATTCTGTTCAGAAACAGAAAATCAAAAATCTTTATTGAGATAAAATAAAATGATAAGATGTATACTTTATAAGTTGTGTCTATATTAGCATGACAACACATTAATCAGATTTGCTACATCAACCACATTAACCATGATATTTGTAGTTAAAAAAAAAGGTTTGTTATACACATGGTAATCTACATAACTACACTTTTAGTATAATACATCCATTTCTTAAGGGATTTGTATCGGTGTAGACCTTTTTTATATTTTTTTCTGTTAGATTTTTAACTGTACTGTAAAGTATAAGCTGAAAGCATCCAGTCATCTGATACAGTTGAAGTGAATGTTAAATTTAATCAGTATATATTGTAATAAATATATAAATAGTTATAGTCAATAAAATAAAGTGTTATAGTAAATGTAAAAAGAGCAAATGGGAAAAGCAGATGAACATAAAACAGCAGGTGAAGGTTTGATTTTGACATTTCCAACTACTCCAACATCTTCACATTTATGATCCACTTTTGACCAAACTTTCATGTCATCTGACATTTATTGCTATTGTAGCCAACATACATTTATAGCTATGTAGCCACTAGCCACATACATACTCTAACATACATTATTTACTGATGATGCTAAAGGACACATTCAGCATCAATCATGCTCACTGACTAACAAACAATAAATGCATAAAAAAGCAGCAGCGAAGTCTTGAGACTAACCTCCTGATGGGATCTTTGAGACATTATATGTTGGGCAGGTTGGCAGGCAGCTCTGCCCATTTCAGATCTCTGCTGTTCCTCAAACGTCTCTTGATTCACAGACTGAGATGAGAAACCGGGCTCAGATTCACTCATCTGAGGCAGCTGACGGCTCGGCTGGTTTCCCTCATGATGCTGGACAACAGAGCAGACAGATTGAAGGGTCCCGAAATAGTCTGTCTTCGGACTCAAACTGGTTTCTACCACAGTTCGGTTTCGGGGTATTTCTGCAGACATTGCCCTCAAGTTTGACTAGAACTTAGGAGGAAGAGGTTTTTGTTTGATTGTTATGAAATCAGTATCAGTTATCATTAGAGCATTAGTTAGGGACAAATAAATCAAACTGAAATCAATATAATCCTAACAAATCTTATGATGTCACAGCCTTGAACAACTAAATGCAACTTCACAAAAATGAAAACAAATAACAAAATTTATAATGCAACCTAATCTGTGCAATTTAAAGTCAACAAAACTACAGTTTACCTTGATCAATGTGTCCACATGCGTAGACACCGCACAGCTAACAGCTTCATCTGCAGTAGTTATAGTAACTGTAAACAGTGGACGTTGATACCAGATTAAAAAGCCAAACCTTGATTGCTCTCTATAGTTTTGCTGAATAGAGGTAGAGTGGGGAAAACAAGCTCAACTAGTGCATTTTTATGAGACTGCATTTTTTTCTTCCTTATTGCACTATTGGCTTATTTTGCTATCATTCCCACCATTTTCCCTTCAGTTAAACTGCAGTACAACTGCAAAACTGAGCTGTTCTGTTTAAAGCTGCAGTAGGTAACTTTTGTAAAAATATATTTTTTTACATATTTGTTAAACCTGTCATTATGTCCTGACAGTAGAATATGAGATAGATAATCTGTGAAAAAATCAAGCTCCTCTGGCTCCTCCCAGTGGTCCTATTGCCATTTGCAGAAATTCAACCACTCCCGGTAAAAAACAAACCAATCAGAGCTGCGGTCCGTAACTTTGTTTGTGTTCAAAAGGATAGAAAAATGTATATCATAAGCGAGTACACCATGAATCCATTTTCCAAACCGTGTTTTTAGCTTGTCCTGAATCACTAGGGTGCACCTATGATAAGTGTTTATATTCGGACTATTTTAGATTGCCTCGGGGGTACCGCGGCGGAGTAACCCAGTACCTTTGTGATTCTTCATAGACATAAACAGAGAGAAGTAGTTCCGGCTACGATGTTCTTCCGCAAAACACAAGCAGTTCTGTTTATTAACCGCTGGAGCATCAAAAGTTACCGACTGCAGCTTTAAGACGGCTCCTGTCTTCTCAGTTGATAATTAACTTGTTGGTTTGTGACACTGATGAGAATATACTTGACTGAATTGATATGTTATGTAATTAATTGTATTATTTTAAATGAAAATAATATTAATTTTCTGGGCCTCAAGAAACAGCAGTTTCTGTAATCAGTTGGTTTATAATTAATGACTTTATCTGCCTGTCCTTTTTCACTATATCTCATTGTTTTTCAGTGCAAAGTAAAACCTCTAATGTTAACCAAATAAAAAGTCCAGCTCTGATAAATCATGCAAACAAACACATCTTGACCTGGTCTATGTCCTTGTTTGGACAATGATTGATGGATGAGTAACGGCCTTATGATGTTTGTTTTACTGACATGCTTAAAAAACTAAAATCCTCTCAAAGTGCCTGCCTGTCAATGCTCCGACATGGAGGTTCATAAAGAAGTTATTTTACTTTGTCTCGTCCTTTTTACAGGTAAGCCAACATATATTAATTCATAGAACTTAAATATGAGGCTATTTCTTCTATGCTATAGGCCTACATAATAAACCGACTAAAACCTATGACAAATAGTATTATTAATCTGTATATGATCATGTTACCTTCAGGTTTCCTCAGGTGCCACAGCCAAAACACAGGTAAGAAAATCTAGTCATCTGCAATAAAGCAGATTCAGTTCATGCTTTCAAACAAAGAGTACTGCTTATCAAGTTTAAGGATCTTTGCATTTTAGAAATATTCTGTAATTCAGTTTGGTAGGAGCTTACATGGGCTCTAGTTTAGGGCGCTTTGACCTTGTTTCATCGAGTCTGAGAATACAGTAGCACAGTTCACAGAAACTATGCATCTTACTTTATCAACATTGATAAATCAACTTAGCCTTTTTTCCACCCTTTTTTACATTCTACAGATGTTCTGGGAGCATACATTAAAACTGATGGGGCCTGGATAGTAAAACTGCCTAAAAATCAATACACTGTGAAAACAGAGGAGGATTGTGCCGTCAAGTGTAACAAAGAAACTTCCTTTACATGCAGGTGCAAGTCAGGCCATAACCTAAACTCTCAAAAAATATTGTGCTGTACTAGCGTAGACTGATCTGATGTTAATAAGTGATAAGTGATGCCTTATTCTAATCTAGAATTGTAAAATATATGGGTCTTTATATGTGCTATGCAGGTCCTTTTTGTACCTTGAAAAAGACCAGGATTGTGTAACATTACCCGCAAACTCAAAAACTGATCAGATACTGCGAAGAATGAGTGCTGCTCTCTATGAGAAAAAGGGTAAGATTTAATAGCTCTGTCTTTTTTTATTACTTTACAGATTTGATGGACCCCAATAAAATAATTTCAGCATGCATTACTATCTTTCATATTACCTTTTAATACACTATGAATTATAAGTAGCTGGCTATGCTTTTTCAAAAGTCTACCTGAGTTAATATATAATCTACATTTATCAAAGGGTAGTTTGGTCCGTGGCAGTAGATTTTTAGATAATCTTTACTTTGTTTACAGTCCAATGAGGAGGTGCTTTCTTTTGCTAAATGCAAATGAATTTGTTTTTTAATTTTGGGTGGTTCGAAATATGACTGATAGATGTTGTCTTAAGTTTTCTGAAGGTCAGTTGTTCTCAGCTGGTGCTTCAGGACCAAGATTTTACAGTTTAAATTCATGTTGTGATCCAACACAGAACCAAAATTACATAAAAAATCATAAAAAATATTTGTTGATACTGTGTTGGACCATACAACATAGAAAACAAAAATAGATACTTTTTTGAATCCATAAACAGCAGAAGTGTGATTTATAATGTTAGCGCTAGGCTATCACATGGAAGAAAAAACACTGGGCCAAAATACTGAGTTTGTTTCGCTTTACAGCCTTTGACACTGGCATCAAGAGATATGGGAAGCATTTTTGCCATCTTTAAATACACTTCAGTGGTCAAACCTTAGTGTTAGCAATTAGCATCTTTTCCTGCTGTCAGAAAAGACATGAGATTCATTATTGTGTCATACAACAAACCATTTAATGGGTAATAAGAATGTACAGTAATGTGTTTTTTAAGTACAGTATGTTGTAATGATTGCATTGAATTCCTTCTTACAGAGTACTTACTGGAATGTGTGAATGGCATTGGCACGGACTACAGAGGGACAAGATCCATGACAAAATCAGGAAAAACATGTCAGCAATGGGAGGAAAAATTCCCCCATGTGCCTAAGTATATGTTTTAATTTGACTTTTTCATTCATGATGCTGCAAAAGAAAAAAAAATGGCTATAGGAAATACAAAAACTACAGTGATCAGCTAATTAACCACAACTTTCTACAGCATTACTCCAAAGACACATCCAAAAGCTGACTTGGAGTTCAACTTTTGTCGAAACCCAGAAGGAGATAAAGGGGGTCCCTGGTGCTACACCACAGATCAAGAGAAACGATGGGAGCACTGCGATATCCAAGACTGCACAGGTACTTTTAGTGAAGAAACTGCGTAATAGTGGTCAGATATCAAACTGATGGGCGAATCTCATGCAGAAGTTATTCTCCCACAGGGCATTACTTGTGTCACTGCCACTTTTTCCTGTATACAACTATATCATGTGAACATCTTTACACTAAATTTACAGTATTTCAAATTTTTAAAGGATGCACAAGGGTGCAAAAACACAGTTTAGAATTTGCCCCCTGAATGTACTCTTGAATATCTGCAGAGGAATGTATGCAGTGCAGTGGTGAAGACTATAGAGGCAAGATCTCCACCACTGCGAGTGGATTTACCTGCCAACGCTGGGACTCTCAAAAACCCCACAACCATGATTTCATCCCTTCAGTGTGAGACGTTATCTTTTATAGCACAAATGGGACATGGTCTATTTTGTGCATATTTTGACTGTGGTCTGTTATTTGTAGCCTTCCTGATAAGTTTTTGGAAGAGAACTATTGCAGGAACCCCGATGGAGCGTCCAAGCCCTGGTGCTTTACCACTAGTCCGTCTAAACGCTGGGAGTCTTGCTCCATTCCTCAATGCAGTAAGCAATGTTCTTATCAACCTGAAACACAAAGTTGTGTGTCAAATGATTAGTTCCTCATTTACTGGTCATTGTTTTCTTGTAGCGACGGAACCACCCACGATTGCACCGGAGCTTACCTGTGCAACTGGAGAAGGTAGCTCCTACAGGGGCACCATTGCGGTGACAGTCTCGGGAAAAACTTGCCAGGAATGGTCATCTCAAAGCCCCCACAAGCATTCTAAAACCCCAGAGAACTACCCATGCAAGTAAGCATCAACATGATGGTTTTGAGGGACAAATTTGGGGGGGTTCATTTGTTTTGGAGGTTAAGACTCTTCCCATGGAGGGCTACCTTTGTGCAGAGTAACTAATCAAGATAATCACAATAACAAGCAGGTGTTTTTGAACAGGGTTCGAACTGAACTCTGCAGGACAAGGCTCTCCAGGAGCATTATTGCACACTTGAACTAGAACAGGTGTCCATTTCTGCTCCTGGAGGACCACTGTCATGCAGAGTTTAGCTCTCACCGCATTTTAAGTCTTAAGAATTACTAGCAACTTCCAGGCAAGTGCGTTTGAGCTTATCTCTGTGAGACAGGACCCTCCAGGAGCAGGGTTTGATAGTTGAAGTACCCAAGAGAAACAGATTTTACTTGCTCCAGTATGCCAAACACAATACTGACTGCACAGAGAATGCAACTGAAATTTGTTTCCATCTCAGAGGTCTTGATAAGAACTACTGCAGAAACCCTGATAAAGAAAGAAGTCCATGGTGTCACACCACAGATCCTGAGACCCGCTGGGAGTACTGCAGTGTACCTAGTTGTGGAGATCAGCGTAGACCTGGTCTGTGTTGAAGGAGCCATTACAAATCCATATCTCATTAATTGTACATTTTGATGTCCTTTCTTTATTTACTTAAAGAGGTCATATGATGCATTTTCAAGTTTTCCTTTCTCTTTGGGGTGTTACAAGCTGTTTGTGCATAGATAAGATCCCTAAAGTTGCAAAGACTAAAGTCTCAAACCCAAAGAGATATTCTTTATAAAAGTTTAGACTTGTCTGCACCCTCGTAAAACATCGTTTAAACATCCCCCCCTACGTCTACGCCACTGTGTGGGAAGATTTGCAAAACACCGCCCAAATGTTTACGCAAAGAAAGAAGGCTTAACTTTGATTCTCGCTGTAGTATTGTTGCTGCCGCTGCCGCTGCCGCCATGTCATTGAGACTAGCAAAGCTACTTTGTTTGGCCTTCCAAAAGAGGACACAACTAGAAATCAGTGTTTTTACAACACTGTTCCAGAACAGTTCAACCCAAATATTCAGATGTGTGCCGAGCATTTTACAGAGGATCCCTGAAACAGGGAGAGTAGCCTACATGTTGTCTGTGCACAAAGGCTGTATCTTTAAAGTGGGGCAATTCCAACTTTGCAAGGACAGTCTGCAAAGTTGGACAGTCCGCTTCTTACTCATCGCCTGTAACTTTGTTTTCATATTTAAAGAATTTGCAACTGATGATTCAAATGCAAGTTTTAAGCAGCGTAGAGTAGCGCTTGTATGTCGTTTCTCTGATCACAATGCAGACAGGGTTTTATGTTAATGTGGCGTGATGCAACACAACACGTAAAAAGACAGTATAAGTCATTATAATGCCTCGTTTGTAATGGGTTTGATTGTTTTTGTCTAATCGCACTGGGACAAGGCGTCACAGTATAGCAAGGGGCGTAACATTTCCGTCACACGCTTATTTGGCCTATCACAACGCACTGGATAGTTGGTTAATCAGAGCACACCTTGCTTTTAAGACTGATGAGCTTTGTAAAAATGTACGCGTTTCAGAAAGGCAGGACATAGAGGAGCAACAAAAATTTACATTTTGTGGAAAATAATTTGTAGTTTTAACCTTAAACCGCATAAACACCTTGCATTTCACTAAATACAAAAACAAAATGTTCTTTTTAGAAACGTCAGATGACCCCTTTAAGAACAGTTAAAAGAGCTGTGTATTACATAAATATGTGACTTGCAGGGGAGCCAGTGATCCCTGTAGGTGAGGAATGTTATGAAGGTGATGGAAGATCCTACCGCGGTAACATGTCAGAGACTGTCAGTGGAAAGAAATGCCAGTTCTGGACATCCATGGTACCTCATACACATTCCAAAACACCTCAGAAATTCCCTGCAGCGTAAGACACTACACCCAAATGCATCAAAATGAACTGTGGCAGCCTTTGGTTCAACTCATTTCACCTCTGGCTGCTGTCATGGTTTCACCCATCATGCAGAGATCTGAGGAGGAACCTGTGCAGGAATCCAGATGGTGACAGAGCCCCTTGGTGTTACACCACAGATCCCACAGTTCGGTGGGAATACTGCAACATTGAGCGGTGTGACAGCAAGCAAGCAGGCACACAAGAACCCCCTACCAATTCAATAGAGCCTGCAGCTTCTCCATCCATTTCTCAGGAAACAGGTTTATCCACCTTCAATCTATTACATTTTATCAAATGTCAAGAGTACCATAGTATTGCCTAATGATATGGGTTGTTTATTTATTTTTGCAAGATTGTAAGGTTGGCAACGGAGCAACTTACCGGGGTCCCACATCCACTACTATAATGGGGGTGACCTGCCAAGCATGGAGTTCTATGACCCCCCATCAGCATTCCAGTTTTAACCCTGAAACACATCCAGACAAGGGTCTAGAGTCCAATGTAGGTCTATGTCTATATTTTTAGCATTCTTGAGGGAAATAACTGACATTTTAATAGTTTTTACTTGGTTACTTGTTAGCAATGCAGAAACCCTGACAATGATGTGAATGGACCTTGGTGCTATACAACAGATCTATTTAAGAAGTGGGATTACTGTCAGATCCCAGACTGTGGTAACAATTCTTAATATTCCTCTTTGCAAAGTTTTGACTCCAACTGCAAGGGAAATTATTGAATGCTAATTGCTGTTACTGGGGCTTAAATACAAACTTTTAAATACAAAATTATTTTATAACCAGATGGCCTGAAATGTGGAAAACCTGCAATAAAACCCAAGCGATGCTTCGGGAGGATTGTTGGGGGATGTATTTCCCAAGCACATTCGTGGCCTTGGCAGATCAGTCTTAGGACCAGGTAAACAAATAAGTTAGCTTTCTTTACCTCTGTGCTCATTAACAGGCAAAAAATGAATTATATTTATCAACCATTATTTTCTGTCATACCAGAGGCAAAATTCATTTCTGTGGTGGAACACTAATTGATGCCCAGTGGGTCCTAACTGCAGCTCACTGCCTAGAGAGGTAAGTGACTGTTTTCTTTATTGTTTGAAAGCACAAAAAGGCAAATAAAGGGTTTATATGATGCAAAAGGGAATTTTGTCAGTATAGGAGTACAAACGTGCAGTGGTTCTCACTTTGCTTCTGGGAATACACAACCCCGTACAGTACACTTTGTTTCTCTATGGATCTCTGAACTGGAGTTGAAAACCATGCACTGTAAAAGCATATAGATGACCTTTGAGCCCCAAACAGACATGGAGTAAAAACCAACTCTTAATGGGTTCATACAGCTAAATGTGAATCTACCATTATGCAGGTCTGAGAGTCCATCAGCCTACAAGATCTTGCTTGGAATCCACACAGAACGTGCGACTGAATTATCAAAACAGGAGCGAGACGTTTCTAAAATTATTAAGGGACCACCCGGAACTGACATCGCTCTTCTTAAATTGGACAGGTTAGTCTTCTGTTGTCCACCGTTCATGTCTGTAACTGTTGCATTGCCATTGCAAATAAAATAACACACTGTGTTGCAGACTTAGATTTAGAAATTTAAATACAACAGTTAATTCCCCAATAATGACTCAATTATTGGTATGAGTTTTTGGTGGGACTTTCTGTTTGTTTGACCAATGGCAGATGGAGAGTGATCAGGAATCCTGATTAAAAATAGCCACTATCTTTGCAATTCCAACTGGTGACACTAGTAGTGAAAAATGTACACACTTCTGAAATAATTCATTCAAAGCAGTTATAAAATTAGTCTCTCTAAATCTTTTCTGTAAGCCTACTCTGCTGTGATTGGTCAGATGGCCCAGTCTGTTGTGATTGGTCTACCGCATACAGCGCATGTCGGAAATGATACACCCATTTCCATAGTTCCATATATTAAACGATTGATAGAAAATACATGTAATGTGATTCAGTGGAACACCGGCCCAAATAAACTGTGTACAGAGCCATGTTTCAAGAACAAGCGCTTTGTGAATTCTGCATTAAACTCCCCGAGACGAGATAATCAATAAAATAATGGGAATACAAAAAAAAAGAATGGGGTTGTACTGCTGTGGTACAGTGGAAAAAATGTAATGCAGCCTCATCATTCTAAAGTGTAAATAAAACTAATTTACTTTCACAGCATAGGCCATACGTTCAAGGCATAGGCCACAGCGTCTTCTCGAAATGATGTTAACCACACAAACAAGCTGCAGTGTTTGTGGGCGGGGTTTCACATACAGCTACATTATACACTACACTACTTTAAGAATTATTTGACTTTGCTACTGTGTGTTAAATTAAATGCAGATCTGGCTTTTGAAATTGTACCCTAGTCTAATATATAATAACCTAATTTTATTTATAATGACATTATGACATTATGTCTTATGATATACTCATGATTGTATCCGATTTTAGGCCTGCATTAATAAACGATAAGGTATTGCCTGCTTGCCTACCAGAAAAGGACTACATTGTACCAAGCGATACTGAATGTTATGTAACAGGCTGGGGGGAGACAGAAGGTACGTCACTTCAATAAGTACATATAGCCAGATGGATTCTTTATCTGTTTAAAACCAATTTTGACCTGTATATAAAAATAAATAAAAGATTTCATAGCTTCAAGCCTGTCTGTTTCCTAGAAACTGGTGGAGAGGGTTTCCTAAAAGAAACTGGCTTCCCTGTAATTGAGAATAAAGTCTGCAACGGTCCATCGTATTTGAACGGCCTTGTGAAGGATCATCAGCTGTGTGCAGGAAACATTGATGGTGGAACAGACAGTTGTGAGGTAAGGGAGTGTGGACTACAGTCACATTAGAAAAAAAATGACTTTAGGTTCTTCTAGATTCAATTACTTTATTTGCTCAATTCCAAACCCTAGTGAGCTGCCTACCTAGACAGCATTTTTAGGCATAATCATGAATGCAAACATATGAAGCCTTATTAAGTGCCTCACTTGGGCCAAATTTTAAGGAAGGATTGCGATATGTTTCTCACTGATACAACAATCCCACAATGTATTTCAACAAACTTCACTTTATTCGGTACTAGACAATAGATCCATCCGAATGAGATTTAGATCAGAGTGACAGATTTTCGGTGAATAGCAACTTAAATTGTGACCTGTTCTTCACACTCATTTAGGGTGACAGCGGTGGGCCTCTCGTCTGCTACTCACAGAACACCTTCATCCTTCAGGGAGTGACATCATGGGGTCTTGGCTGTGCCAAGGCCATGAAACCAGGAGTGTACACCCGCGTCTCCAAGTTTATCAACTGGATAGAACGCAGCATGAGAGAAAACTGAGAATGGAAGAGTCAAAACTTCCCTTCAAATGGATGTGTGGAATTTAAGTGTACAACCAAGAATGTAATAATGAAAATATGTTATTAATTCATGAGCTGTTCTAAAGTAAAGTAACACACACTGTTCAGAAGTTCAGCCCACCCTCAGTGTGTACAGTTATATGCACATGCTGGATATGCTCCAAAAGATCATATTTTATTACAAAGTTCTCCAAAGACCCAGAAATGAAGTCAGAAATCCCAAACAAATGTTCCTACATTAAAGGGGTGGTAAACATCTTTAGAGAAAGCCTCTTTATTTGTGCTCCAGTTTTTCTGTTACAGTAACAATGCTCTTAAATGTTTAAAACCTAATAAGTGAAAAAACAAATACAATAACATTTACTATTAGCATGAATAATTTAAGCCAACATTTTAAAACATACATAGATATTTTACTGAGTTACTTTGCATTTCTTAAAATAAAAACATTTTGGTCAAAAATGTATTTTAAAAGTTAAAAACTAAAACACAATAACCATCTACGAGAAACAAATACAGTAACTACAGTCAATAAAAAAATCTTCAGTTAATTCAATAATTACAGTTTGGAATAATTAATGGTCCTCTGAATTTTTTTTTTTTACCTTATTACTAAATCAAATTAATATTTAAGTTTAACTTTTATTGGAATGATAAAACTTTGATTAATAAGAAACTGATTTCATTTTGTATGTTTGGATTAAATCCTCAAAAGAGAAGGGATAAGCGGCATCAGTTAATAATAAAGTTAAGGAGGTTGCAGTGTTCAAACTGCCGTAACTTCTTTGTTTGATGTCACATCAGAGGGCAGCAAATTCTCTAGCTGTTGACTCTTCAGCTGGTTTTCTTTGTTTCTGCATGTACAATTCACATTTGTGAAGAAAGGTTCAAGGTGACAAAGGTTACCATGACGAACGTGCAGGGAGTCAAACCTCACCTGTTTGGACATTCAATGTCATCAATGGTTTCTGGAAGAGGCACACCTTTGGTTTCAGGTAACAGCAGAACCAGTCCACCGGCCACGAACGCAAGAGCACCTGTGAGAGAAAAGACTTCAGCTAACATACTCAACGTCACAATATCATGGCCAAGGGTGACGTGTGTCTGTTTTTTTAAGGGACACCAGCAGAGGTTGAGCTTGAAAAAAAAAATTTCGTCCAAAGAAAAAAAAATATTTTTAGTATTTTCTGTGTAGCATGCAGAGGGGGCCAGGGTTCAAATGCTGCAATATTATATATATGTTATATATAATCTTGTAATAATTTGATTGGAATCGATGTAGAAATGTTGATCTAATGTGTCACAGTCTGTCTAGTTATCATGACTAGCCCCTGGTGGTAGATGCAGTAACTACAACATTCAGGAATTAAATAGAGTGTATATATACATTAACATATATTTTGGCAATTTATATATAAAAAAAAAAATAAAAAAATATATATATATATATATATATATATATATATATATATTTATATTTATATATATATATATTTATATATATATATATATATATATATATATATATATATATATATACATTTATATATATATACATTTATATATATATATATATATATATATATATATATATTTATATATATATATATATACATTTATATATATATACATTTATATATATATATATATATATATATATATATATATATATATATATATATATATATATATATATATATATATATATATTTGCAAGAAACATAAGCTGTATATACATTCATGCATGTATACATTTATACACACACACATAATAACCTTTACTCCTATAGTTTCTAGTGGAGTGTTTGGGAGTGTGTATGTGTGTACCATCAGCCAATCAGCTGTCAGGACATCATTTTCCTGCATCTCAAGGTACATTAGTAACATATGGTGACATTTGACAATACAAACAAAAGTGTTTGTGTGCAAAGTACCGAAAATAATGAGAGGTAGTTCTAGCCATATGACAGCAAGCCTGTAGAGCAGGAACGGCGCTATAATCCCGCCAATGTCACACAGTGTGGAACAGACCGAAACCCCCAGATTTCTGAGCCAAACAACATCATAGTAGCATTAGCAGCATAGTAGCATAGACCAACTTGATACTCATTTACATAAAGTGTGGAAGTCTAGAAATGATTCTTTACGATAAATATTATTTGATACATAATGAAAGAAAAAAACATGTTGCATTATAACTAACCTGATAACAGTGGGATAAAGTTCAGCATTCACAAACACTACCATTTCAAAAGCCATAGTGATGCCCAACCGTCCAACACAAGCAACAGCACTTTTTAACCAGAACATACCTGTGGAAGAAATATCATTTAAAGTTAATATACATAATAGCCACCCTTCTTCAGTCAAATTTAATTCTAAGTTTAAATGATAACCCACTGTCGGGGATGAACGCTGTGATTAAGCAGGCCGCCCCTGCCACGAAATTTGCAGCTGCAAAAGGAAGCCGTCGACCGATCCGCTCAATAGTGAGGAGGATGAGGAAAGCTGCCGGCAATTCCACGATTCCAGAGATGAGGAAGTCCACATACACGTTTCCTCCGAGGATCCCCAGCCTCATAATGAGACCCTGGTAAACCACAGCACTGGTGAACCTGGTGAAGCAATGGACAGGTTACAGATAAACGTTCGCCCCACTGGACATAATGTTGCGTTTCGGATCTGACCTACCAATTGAAGCTCAGGATGAATGTGAATTTTCTCAATTTGGCAGTCTTGAACAGGTCCATGAAAGACACAGTCGAGACGGAGTCTGTGTTTTCATCAGTCAGTGTCTGATGGATGAATTTGAATGTTTAAGAGACATTTGGGCATTCAGTGCTATTTTATGCTCATCGATGTAATGTAAACCTTCTACCTCAAAATTCTTGGACAGCGTCTTTTTGTTCTCCTTGGCTATTGCTTTCATGATCTCTAGTGCTTCGTTTCTCTTGTTTTGGCTAAGGAGCCATCTTGGTGATTCGGGGATAAACCTAAAATTCAGAGTGTATTTAAATAATGTAACATTGCTCCATTTACCCAACATAGTGTAGAGTGTAAACTCAAAAGTTTCCAAAAATGACAAATAAATAAATAACTACATGTAAATATCTTAAATGTATTTAAACCCTGGTTCTTTGTGGTCATCCTGAAATCACACATGGTTAAACATTAATTTCTTAAAAACATATAAATATACATGTACAGTACATATACATATACATATATACATATATACACATATATACACATATACATAATATATATATATACATATACACACACACACACACACACACACACACACACACACACACACACACACACACACACACACACACACATATATATATATATATATATATATATATATATATATATTATAAAAACACACAATATTCCTATAAACTAATTTGCAAATAAACAAGTAAATAAATCTGGAGGGCACAAGTGCAGTTCATCTGTAAGGCACATCATGCACCCGTGTACAGGCCCTTACCAATAGTACGACAGGAAGCAGATGTAAGGTATGGTGAAGACCACCTGGAGCCAGCGCCAGTTTGGTATGAAGTACGCTAAGAGAGGAAGGATGAGAATGCCCAGGCTGAAGAACATCTGATAGGTCACTCCTACTGTTCTCCTGTATTCCACTCCGACCAGCTCTGTGGCTGCAGCCGGAAAACAAGAGATAATGGAACATGAGGATTTCTGAAATATCAAGGATGCTAGTAAACGGTTAATGCAATACCACTGCAACTGAGGAGAAACAAACATACTTTACAGAAACATAAGTGTGGTTTAATCATTTGAAAATGTTTAGTTACTTAGCACGTATCCAACCATCCAGCCGCCCTTCACCCCGAAGCCAAAGAGAACTCTGAACACCAGCAGGGCGATGTAATTAGGAGATGTGGCCACAAGTATCCCTGCTACTCCGATGAAGAAGTTGGTCATCAGGAAACTCTTTATTCTGCCGTATCTGTAAGAAAAAATAAGAACAAATGTGAATCAATTACTTGTCTTTTATTTTGTAGGCTGACTGATAAAATGTAGTTTGTTAGCAACAATTTATGTTTTTGAAAGAAGTCTCTTAGACTGCATCAATTTGATTAAAGAAAAAAAAACAGTAATATTGTGGAATTTTATTACAATATAGAATAGTTGTTTTCTATTTGAATGTATTCTAAAATGTAATTTATTCCTGTGATGCAAAACTGAATTTTCAGCGTTATTAACATACATGTAAAAATGTATCATCAATGTTGAAAACATTTGTGCTGCTTAGTATTTTTATAGAAACCATTATATATCTTCTATGAAAAGACAGTTCAAAAGAACCCCATTAAATTATGTTGTGACATTATAAAATGTTTTAATGTCACTTTTAATTCAATTCAATGAAACGTTGCTGAATAAAAGTATTTTGTATTTCTTTGTATAAATCTTGGTCCCAACTTTTGAACTAGTGTAGGAATCTCGATTGCACTGAAACAAAAAACAAAACTATTTAATGTTTTATAATGTGCATAATAATGGGAATCATTCTTTTCCTGTAAAAAATACTATAGATTTCAGAAACAAGATTTTCTTTTCACTGCATAAAATAAAAAAAAGTTATTTACAGAGAATATCTTTAATATGAGTGCATTTTATCTTCCTGCACTGTCAAAGTTTTAGCCATGTTTAACTATAAACAAACTAGAACAAGATAAAATATGGGAAAAAAAGTACCTTCATGATAGAAATTTATCTCTCTCTCTATATATCATATGTACACACACATATGTACAGTGATCTATATGTATAATGTGTATATATATAAATATATATATATATATATATAAAGGCTAATTAAAAACTCAAAATGCATCTATATAACATTGAAAATAATAATAATAATAGAGGATTAGGAAACCCTGTGGTAAGTGTGGGTCATACTTGTCTGCCAGGTATCCAATGGTAATGCTGCCCACTAAGAAACCAACACTGAGCGTGGCCTGGAACATGTCAACATACCAGGCGTCTGCACACACTAGATCAAACTGCAACATACAGGTCTCACGTCAGACATTTAGCTCTCTCAATGCACTTCACACAATTATTACCAAAAGAAAAGGCTTGTTTTGTGATCACACTACTCACCTCCGTCACGAAGGACTGTCTCCCTTCATAGTCGTACTCCCAGCCGTCTTTACAGCCCGTCATGGGTAGAGTAGAAATCTGGGCCTGGATGAGCTCACTTTCTGGATTGTCACAGGTTAGACCGGTGGTGTTCCAGTCCATGTCCAATCTCTGACACTGACTGTACGTCACCCCAGAGGAGCTGTTCATCAAGGGGACAGTCGCCCTGCGTGCGTCTTGAAGGCTCCAGCCGCATGTCTTCCGGATTCCACTGACGACTGGGTCACGGCACCAATGTTCAGGGGTGAAGCCCTGGAAAACAATCCCTACATATACGAAAGAAAACGGTACCGAGACCAAACAGAAAATGGACACAATTCGCATCTGGCTCCGACCGAACGCGCCGACCTCCTCTAAGATGTCTTCAAAAGCGGTCATGGTCAATGTATGCCTGGCAGTGGAGGACCTGAAGGCGTCCGCAGCTGTAAAAAGAGCTCCTCTCAGTTGAGGCAGAGTGTTTACCCACAGCTGGCTGACCAAAAGTCCAAAGGAGGTTGAAATTTAATATATATTCGTGCTGTGATTGATCAAATACATGCTGTGATGGGACAAGGGCCACCAAGTTACATTTTAACCAAAGAGACTATCCAAATCGGAAGCCTGTTACGTAATTTGTCACTGTATAATTTTTGTACAGAAAGTGTTGTATGATAACGGTTTAGTAAGTGGTTTATTAAGTCTTTGACACTGTACCAACACACGGCCAAAGACTTACTAAACAATTACCAATTTAACTAAACCCTGAAACAGTCTGGGAAAACTTTTTGTCTAGACTTTAACCTGTTAAATGTCACCCTGTCCCGTATACAGGACGCCTACGTTGACTATACTGTATTACAATCAAATTTAATCTAATCTTGACAAACAATGTATCGTTGGAAAGGTCTAAGACTCCCAAATATATATTATACCAATATTTTTTGTTAAAAATTATGTAGGAAAAGTAATAGATTAATTTATGACAAGAGTCAACCCTCAGAAATCTACATTACAAAAGGAGCTTTGACCTTTGTTTTAAAAAAAATACTTCCTCGTTGCCTTTTTCTCTATCACATTTTAGAAATCATCAGAAGTTATACATCACTTGAAAACATGAAATCTCAAAAATCATCCTTTAAAACCCATTTTAAAATCAGACATTGCATTACCATGTAAATGGCACATCAAAATCATGTTACAAAATGTTTTCAGTCATGAATTATAAAAATGTAGGTTTGTATCATGCACATTCAAGTCTATCTTCAAAAACGTGAGTGACAGTTAACAGGTTAATGGTGAAAGCACACAACACATTAAACAAATTTTAAGTTTTTAAAATAAAGCTGAAATAACGAAATATAGACTTTATGAACTTTAAAAATGTTTCCTCAAAAAACTAAATGAATGAATTTGAAACATTAAAATTACTTGGAAATAAATAAAAGCTAAAACTGAACTAAACCAAAAATAAAAATGTAACCTTAAATAGTAATTTTGACTAATAATTGACAAAAGCCCATTAAAAATTACTAAATTATATACAGTATATATGTATACGTATATGAAAGAAAACGGTACAGAGACCAAACAGAAAATGGACAATTCGCAACATGCGCGTGCGTATATATACGCACGTAAGAAACTGGAAATCGATAAAAAACAAAAAACAAAAATCTAACTGAACTAAAACTAAAGCTGAAAGAAATATAAACATAAATATAAAGAACAATTTTCACTAAAAATGGTACAGACAAAAATTTACTCAAATTTTTAACTTAAAGCTGATATAAATTAAAACAAATATTACATGAAAAACAATCTAATTTAGTTTGATGCAAAGGCAACATTTCTAATGTTTATTTTAGTTTGTTAAACAGTGAAATAAATTAAAACTACCAGGAAAAAAAAATCTAAATGGTAAAATTTATGACATAACCACATAGCAAAATGATATAGAATATTATTATTATTACAAAAAGTGAAAATATTAATAAAAACTAAAACAGTGGTTTGATTCAAATTGCTTGAGCAAGCCTTCAGACTAGTGAGATAAAACAAAATAAAAACAACTCCTAATAAGAATGCATGCTGAGGAGCTGATAGTTTTATTGAAATAATGGTATAACATCTCAGCATATACTGTTTAAATCCCAAAACAAAATGCTATAAAATATGACAAATACAGTCTGAGAAGAGCTAAAGCCTCCATAAAAAAAAAAAAAAAAAAACTATCTCAGGACCTTCTCTTGTAGTATTACAACTGTATCGTACAATATCTCATACAGCAGGCAGACATTTTTCCAGCAAGGAGAGGGGAAGCACATGATGACTAACAGCCATCAAGTGCACCACGCACCTTCTGCCCTAAAGGACAGGAGAAAAAAAAAAACTGTCCACCAAGGTGCAGAGTACAAACATGCATGCTTTCACGCATCGTGATGTACCGTCTCGCATATACAGAACTGGTGTGGCTTTAATTGGCAAATATATATTTTAGGAATACCCTGATGGATGGTAATACAAGCCTATGAGACAGAGCATTGAGCCAGAGTGAAAAACTGTACACATGCTGCCAAACAGGACCAGTGTCCCATTGTACCGTCACTGTCCTGAGAGAAAAATCTTTTGGCAAATCATTTCTGAGAGCTGACAGAAAACCTGCAACACAACTGTAAATGTTTGCATCTTTTTCAAAACCCGAGTTAGTCAGCAAAAAAACATGAGCTGGAACCGATTCAGCAAATAAAACATTATTTTTGCAGAGGTGCGGGGTGTTCCGTTAATGCAACTGAAAACAAAACTGTTCACGCTAACAGGAAAAGTGCTTCGTAAAAGGCTTTCTAACACCTGGTATACTTTTGGCTTCTTTCCTAGGCACTGATTTCTTCTGCGCAAAACATCAAATGACAAAAAAATTGATTAAAAGAAAAAGTAACAATTTACAATAAACTTCAACTTGTTCATGTTAATTAGTGCATTTGGTGTCACCAACTAACCATAAACAACACTTTTACAGAATTTATTAACATTATTTCCACTTATTCGAATATATCCGCAACATTTCAAGTTGTATAAATAAACATTAGTTAACGTATCATGAACAAACATGATAACAAGTAACAGTGACAGGTAACAGATCATTTTTAAATTAACAGATTAATAAACTCTGTAAAAAAAAGAAAAAAAAGAAAAGGGAGACGAGGGTAAATGGTGATTAGAGGCAAAATTTGAGTCTTTGCATTCATTCGCAATCCTTTTTAGAAGTTAATTTGCCATTTGCTCGCAAAACATTTGTTCTTTCGCAAAACTATTGCGTTCCCCTGGGAAAACTTGCACTCACTTGCAAAAGCACAAATATAGTTTTTCTTCCCTCATATTATTTGCATCACAAAAGTTTCGTTAGTAAATGCTTTAGTTTTACAAAAGTTTTCAGGGGAACACAATTTTTTTTTACAAACAATATTTTTGTGGGCAAACGGAAGAGATTATGGGGAAAGTTTTATGCTCAAACACATGAAAGCGAATGAAAAACAAATTATCTGGGATTTTTATGATCAAATATTTCTGTGAGCAAACAGAGGTTCTCAAGATAACGCAAAAGTTTTATGACTTATGAGTTTTTTTTATTGAAAACAGTTTCTCTAGGAACCGCAAATGTTTTACAAATGCAATAGTTTTGCAAAAGCTTCTCAAGGAAATTAAAAAGTTTAACACTCAAATGCTTGCGAACGAACAAACGAACGAATGTCTCTCAGGTGAGAGCATAAAGCTTGGGGAGTGAACAAAATGTTTCTTGAGGGAATGGAAAAGTTTTACGAATGAACGCAAAATAACTAAAATACAGTTTTTCCTCCCATTTTTAATTTTTTTTAAACCATCACCATGTCCCATTAATGAACTGAATCTTATCGTACAGTGCAACTAAACAATAAAGCAAATAAACACGACACAATGAATACAATAATTTTTCTTCTGATTGCAATGAGAAATTATGATTCTAAAGGAAGCCTGCAGCAGTCATACATGCAATGTCATTCCTCCATGGCACTAAATCTCCGTCTGTGCTCGTTGCTCTATTAGGGCAAGTAGAACATGCGTTTTGTCAGAACAAGGGGGAAAAAGCACTGCACAAAACACCCAATAACAGATGTTGTGGTTTAGTTGAACGCTGCAATAGTGAAAGGTGAATGCTGATGCAGAACACAAGTACGAAGCATGATGTTCGAAGGTTTGTGATTTAAATATGAACTTGGCAAAGCGGATCAGTCTCCTCTCGGTGCTACATGGCTCAAGATATGTGAAATACTACTTTAGACTGTAGTTTAGAAAATATATTTGACTGTATCTGCCACAATCATTCAGAATCATTTCAAAGAACAGTGTATTTTTACAGTGAGTTTGTGAATTAACAAAAAACAGTTCCCAAAAATCTTTAAATAACAATAAGAAAATCTATATAGTCCTTTTCTGTACGTTTGTTGGGAGTGACTGAATTCACATACGATGTTGTACAAAATTCATCTTAATCAATGGAAAACAGAACACACAAACAAATAAACGATCAAATGACAAAAACTTATTTTGTCAGAAAGGCATCGAATTTATTTAGTGGACGAATCGACCGACTTGCTCGTGAAAGCTGTCTTGCAAACAGCTCACAGAGAGATTTCCCTTTAGAAAGCCCAAAGTGGAGCAACTAAACAATTGGAGCGTTGTGGCAGAGACATTCGAAAGTTTAGTTTGGGCCGCCCAGCGCCCTCAGACTTTGAGTAGGTCCTCGTCGCTGTCATCAGGGTCTGGCTGAGGTTTGCTCTGGTTTCTGCCGCTGTATTGGGTCTCGTTTCTACCCCGTGTGTCCACCAGGAGCCCCACCAGATCCTCATCGCTCTCTGCTTTCAACAAAGCTGACTGCTGCCGTATGGAAGTGGACGATGAAGGGGCGATTCGGACCCCTGGGACTGTGAGCACCTCATCCTCGCTGTCCTGCTCGTCCAGGGAGAAGGAGCGCAGGGCGTCTGCACTGACCGGCTTGGTGGTGATGTGACCGTTCCCTTGTGGCTCCCGCGTGGGTGTCCCGGTCTCTTCCATTAACCATTCCATCTCATCTTCACATCCACCATCATCTGCGTTCACCTATCAAGAGAGACGAACGGAGACAAAACAAGAGTTCTATTCATACTCATTCTGATACATTTGTACTTATTGTAAAACTTGCAAAAAGGATAAAACATTACCCTGGAGTATTTATAGGATACTGGATTTTCTTTCCTGCAGAGACTTGACACTTTCTGTATTAGAAGTTGCCTAAAAATACGAAAATGCATATTAAGCACACGGACTAAAAAAAACTGGTGTAGAAACAATTATCGCTCAGTAATTGCTGGTACATTTTTACAAATAATAAAATTAACAAATGATTTAGCATTGAACTAACATTACATTTTAAATAATATAATGTTTTATTTACAGCTTTATTTGCAGCTTGAGTAAAATTTTTATATTTTTAATAATAAATTGTTTGAGTTTATAAAAAAATATCTATATTTACACTACCACTTAAAGGTTTTGGGGTCAATATTTAAAAAAGTCTCCTATGCTCAACAATGGTGCATTTATTTGTAAAAAGATAAATAAATTAAATAATTATAATAAATATTAAGATCAAAAGAACAGCATTTATTTGAAATGGAAACCCTTTCTAATATTATTCATGTCTTTACTGTCACCTTTGAACAACTTAATGCATCCAAAGTATTAGTTTGATTTAAAAAAGCACTGGCCACAAACCTTTGTATAGGTTTAAAAATAAAATTCACACATAAATGTAAGTTGCATTTTACCTCCTGTCTCGTTTTTGCAGCAGAAGAACAAGGAAACAGATTGTGAGCACAAACAACAGGATAAGCACCGCCTCTAAAGCCTGACTCCGCCCAGACAATTCAGCATGCTCCTCCCCTCCATCAGTGCTGCGCGGGTTCATGGAGCTGAATGAAATATGGGAAAAACAATGTACTATACACAAACTTACTTTGTGAACAAATCTATGTTGTAGAATTGTTGAATTAAAACTTAAAATTATGTTTAGGCTTTGATTATACTCACAAAAATTCACAAACTGTGGCGGTGTGCCAAACAAACAGATACTGGCAGCCATCTGTCTCCAGAAGGAATTCTGGGATACCTTCTCCTGCCGTAGGGCTGCAGTGGAACTGGATGGTCGAGAACACAGTTTTAGTCTTATCTCGTCCACATACAGATTCAGATGGTACCAAGACGTCAAGATTTCCACCTGCCAAAATACAACACCAGGTCATGCCACAAAAGTATTACATCATCACTGAAATACAAACCTAAACTAATAATATGACTTCATACTACAAACTAAATCGTATTGACAAAAAAAGTGACATAACATATGCTAACTCTATGCTAATTATATATATATATATATATATATATATATATATATATATATATATATATATATATATATATATATATATATATATATATAAATAAGTGTATAATTGAGATATAAGTATATCATTTATTTATATATTTTTTCCCAAACATTGAATAAGTATAAATAAAAAAAATTCCACAAAATATATATACACAAACAAAAATAATTTGAATATAAATAAAAATAAAAATAAATAAAACAAAACATTTATTTATTTCTGCCATTTGTGTGTTGTTAAAACAGAATTTAACAATACAAATAAATACATCAATTAATTAATATAAATATAATTAAAAAGCAAAAAAAAAAATTAAACAATAGTTTCATTTGCGCATTGTTCTAAATAAATAAATAAACAAACCCCTCTTTGCCTTTCATCTGTCCCAACATGCATACCGAAATATTTGAGCACTGAACACACATTGTAATTCCCAACCATGGTCACTTATAGAATTTCTCTCACCTTTTATATAATACTTTGCTTTGCTGGCCAAGCCAATTTGTCTGCGGTAACTGCCATTAATCTTGACCTGACAGATATTTGCACCCCGACAACCGGAAATGGAGTGGTCGGTGATGCCTGACAGTTGGATGTGGTAGATATAGCGATCTCCATTGGGACGGATGTCTCCTGAGGCGTTGTGGAAACTGAGGACAGATAAAATACTGTTGATCTCATGCACATTACTAGATGCGGTGTGGTGTAGTTGTAGGCTCTGTGTTAATGAATGAGAGTTAATGGCCAATGATACTCACCGGTAATAAAGCGGTCCCAGGCTGAAAATGGCTCCTGTCTCTGGTACTTTGATGGTTCCATCGATCATCTCCACTTCCTCCTGCTTCACAGCACATGCAAATCGAGTCTCCCACTCCACCCAGTACTCACATGCTGCTTTATCCTCCCTAAAACAAACAGACAAAAATATGAATCTCATTTTCACACAAAACATTAAAATACAGATCAGCATCTCTGAAAAAAAAAAAAAAAAAAAAACTATACATATTCCTGTGATGGCATTATAAATCTTTACCGTCATTTAGGATCAATTTTTTTGATTGATAGTGGATTGATATTAAGCACCACAACTGTTTTCATTGCTGATGATAAGAAACGTTTCTTGAGCTGCAAATCGGCTTATTAGAATGATTTCTGAATGATGCTGAAAATACAGCTTTGCATCACATGAATAAAATATATTTTAAAATGTATTTTATTCATGTGATGCAAAGCTGTATTTTAGTTATTTTAAATTGTAATAATGTTTCACAATATCACTGCTTTGACTGTATTTTTAAATATAGCCTTTGTGACCAAAACACTTAAATAAATCTTAATTTAAGAACCTATTCATGCCAAGTCATTCTTAACGTACCTGAATAATTTCGGATGGCCCACTGTGCTGCCACACTTCAGCTGCAAGATTGTTCTTGCTGGTTTATTGTTTCCACACACCTCGTCACCCATGGAATAATTGACGAGGATCTTTCCATCTGGCCAGGACACATACTGATGAGAAACCAACACAACCGCAATCACGTCAGAGAAGGATTAAAAATACTTACCGATTAACTCCATGGTCTGCGTGTGAACGCGGCCCAGAGTCTCGGTCTTACCACTGGCACGTCTGCGACACACAGCGGCTTCTGCTGCACACCCTGGCTGACCTCCATGAATGGCCTGGCACAGATTGAAGTAGTACCTATGAGAAAAAAATAAATAGTCCAGTTGTTGCAGATTCAGATGGAGGTGCAATATTACACATGTCATTACTCATGCAATGTGTTCAAATTTCACAGACTTGAGTACAGATAGTACCTCAAAAATGTATGTTTAAAAAAAAAAAAAATTTATATACAGATATTATTACTGCTGATACGAATAGTTGATAATTATTGCTCTGTCATGAAATTAGATTTTAATATATATATTTTTATTTTACACATCATCACAACTCAAGATACTGTATCAGAATCGACATAGTAGATAAATACATAAAAAACAATTTATTTATTTACTCTTAATTAATTTTATTGGATTATTTTTTGTATTATTGTTATTATTTTATTAGATCATAGATTATTTATTTTGGCAGAAAATGTTAATGTTAGGTGCAAAAATGCATTTTGCTAAACTTTTTTTTTTTGTTGTTATTGCTTTGAAAAGATTAAAATAAAATAAAAAATACTGTATTTTTCGGGCTATAAGTCGCAACCTGAGTATAAGTCGCATCAGTCCAAAAATATGTCATGACGAGGAAAAAAACACATAGAAGTCGCAATTTATTTAGAACCAAGAACCAAGAAAAAACATTACCGTCTACAGCCACGAGAGGGCGCTCTATGTTTTCAGTGTAGGCTAGAGGAGCACTGAGCAGCATAGAGCGCCCTCTCGTGGCTGTAGATGGTAATGTTTTTTCTTGGTTCATTTCTCTCGGTTCATCTCAAATTAATTTTGATAAATAAGTCACACCTGACTATAAGTCGCAGGACCAGCCAAACTATGAAAAATCTGCGACTTATAGTCCGGAAAATACGGTATTATAAAATTAAAAAAATCTTAGAAACATCTGCTTACTAACAACTGATTACTTTCACATAAAAATTGTAAAAGAGTAATCAATACTTAAAAAAAGTGGAAAAGATGCCATGATATGTTTTTCTAATATCAGCATAAAAAAAAAAGTACTAATATTGGCCACTACTGTCAATGATACTAGTTTCCATCCCGTGACAGGGGCAAATGAAACCGAACAGAACAACAGGTGTGAAACTCACGAATCATCTCCGTTGCTAAATTTCCATGGTTCTGTTAGAGATGAGAGCGTGCGCAGGTCGTAGGTCTGGTGTTGTCCTGTAAACTTGCACTCCATCTTTTTGGGCGGGCACACCACATCCGTTCTCCACTGGAAGTTAGCAGAACATCCTAGGATTTCACTCATCAGCTGTGGACTTCCACGACCTGCCGCTCGGTCACACAAGAACAAAATGGACGACTGCCGTTTCTCTCTTAGTGCTGTGAATTAAACAAGAAATAATGTGTAAATACACAGCTTAAAAATCAAGTTTCTAATAATTAAAATCAACATTCAATTAGACAAAAACATTTGTTATTTAAATCTTAAAAACCATAGACAATTTAAGTAATGTTCACGTTATGTGCTGCCAAATTGATGAACCTTCTGAAATTATTACATTAGGTTTATTCAACCATTACATAATTATTTCAATAGGTTATTACTAGTATTTACTTAATTACATTTAATTACATTACGACGAGCTGGATGGCGCCTTGAATGGCAGGCACGGCAGTCGGTGTGTGAATGTGTGTGTGAATGGGTGAATGTGAGGCAAATTGTAAAGCGCTTTGGATGGCCATGTGGTCTGTTGAAAGCGCTATATAAATGCAGTCCATTTACCATTAAATGACATTATCTTTGAATTATTTAAATGATCAAAATCTTACATTTTGTAAATACAGTTATTTACATTTTACTTAATTTATTATTATAATTTTTTAATATATAAATATTTAATTTACTAATTAACTTCAAAATTGAACACATCTTTAGTTTTCTCTACTTAATAATGAACAAAAACCATTAAAAAAACTGATTGAAATAAAAATGAAATGAAATAAATACAGCTTGTCCAAGTGCGCTATCCCAAAATAGTACATGTATTTGGTACGTGTAATAGTACATGGTAAATTATTCATACCGGCAGAGCAAAAGCCCCATTTCTGATCTTTGTCATAGTCGCTTGTAGTGGCACACCACTTCTTGCCGTTAATCCTGCCATCAGTTGTGCACTCAGTGTAAGATTTGCTCCGGAATTTAAAGGGGAAAGTGCACACCTCATCTTGATCTGTAACTGGAAGACAATAAACACACATTTTAATCATTTAGGGGAAAAGTTTATCTGGAGTCTATCTACAGATGCAATCTTAGATCTTGACTTTGGTTGACTGCAATGCATTGTAGTGCTGCATTTCCTATAACACAAGCATGCAATGTTGCCAGATCTGACAATTATTACCTCCTAGAACAAGCATTTCAAATATTGTCTAGGTAGGCAGCTCGGTAGGTTTACAGAGTGACTAGAGTGTTTGTCTGACCTTGAGGACAGGTGTCTCCTCCACTGTACTGCATGATCACACCCTGCTCTTCTCTCTTGTAGTCTAGGTTCATGATTTTGGTGTTTCCGTATGAAGCCGCAGAAGTTTTTGAGATCAGACATACTGCGCTGTCTTTACATGCTGAGCCCGCCACAGTCCCACACACATTGATATTAAAGGAGCCAGAGCTTCCAGGAACCTAAAAACAAAACAAAAAACAAACACACTAAACTAAGCTCCAGAATCATCTCTTTGCTACTATGTTTTTAGTAGATTTTTGGCACATACTGTATACGCACACACTACCGTTCAAAGGTTTGGAGGTCTGGATTTTTTTTATTAGTCATTAATTAATTATTTTAAAATGACTACTTTTATTCAGGAAGGATGCATTAAAATCGTGAAGCAACAGTTAAAGCTGCAGTCGGTAACTTTTGATGCTCTAGTGGTTAATAAACAGAACTGCTTGAGTCTTGCGGAAGAACATCGTAGCCGGAACTACTTCTCTCTGTTTATGTCTATGAAGAATCACAAAGGTACTGGGTTACTCCGCCGCGGTACCCCCGAAGCAATCTAAAATAGTCTGAATATTAACACTTATTATAGGTGTACCCTAGTGATTCAGGACAAGCTAAAAACACGGTTTGGAAAATGGATTCATGGTGTACTCGCTTATTATATACATTTTTCTACATTTTGAACACAAACAAAGTTACGGGTCGCAGCTCTGATTGGTTGTTTCTTAACGGGAGCGATGCATTTCTGGGAGGAGCCAGAGGAGCTTGATCTTTTCACAGATTATCTGTCTCATATTCTACTGTCAGGACATAATGACAGGTTTAACAAATATGTAAAAAATATATTTTTACAAAAGTTACCTACTGCAGCTTTAAGACATTTATAATGTTACAAAATACTCCTATATGAAATAAATGCTGTTCTTTTGAATTAGTCAAAGAATTCTGAAATGAAACTAGGGCTGTCAAATGATTAAAATTTTTAATCAAATTAATCAGAATTTTCAGTGGATTAATCAGGATTAATCACTATTTGCATTTACACCTAAATCCTAACCATTTTTTTTTTTCTGAAATGCGTACCAAAAGATAAATAACAGGACACAGATACATAATTTTCATGTATTGATTCATCAATATGTGGTTCTTTTTTTTTCTGAATTTCAAAAGTTTAACATACACTTAATCAAATTTACCTGAGCACTATATCAAACCATGCCATTTAACTACAGATATTGTAAGAGTTTTAGGTGAACCAGTGGTTAAATATAGCCACATATCTATGAAATTATGCATAGAGAAACTCGAAAGAATTAACTCAGAAACACAAACATGCGCCCTCTGCACTCTGGGCACTCTTGTTTTTAGGAGGTGTTCATTTGCTCTGCCACAATACTTTAGGATCGATATTTTCACGTTCTGAAGGCTTCAAGTGCCAGTAAAACCAAGTAAAAATGCAAATGCTTTTCCAAACAGCTGTAATTTTCGCTGCACTGCATGTAGGCGTTCTGCGCATGCGCAATGTGAAACACAGGACGCTATAACAGGAAGAAGCTCCAACGTATCAACTACCAAAGTCGTCTCTGTTTATCGAGCTTGGCATGAATGTATTTGAGAGTAACTGGGGTAAAACCTTAAGCTTCTTCTGTGTTTTCGTCGCAGCGCTCGCCGCTGTTTTTTACTATCTTGAGAATTCAGAGGTCGACGAGACTTTCCTGACCTAAATAATTTGTCACACTGCGCATGCGTGAAATGCGTAAAAAAATTTGACGTAATTAACGACAAACAACTAATTAACGTCGTTAACCCGCTATTTTTGACAGCCCTAAATGAAACATATCAAGATTTCCATAAAAATATTAAGCAGCACAACTGGTACTAACAGGAAAAATCTTATGAGCAAATCAGCATACTAGAATGATTTCTGAAGAATCATGTGACACTGAAGAGAGTAATGATGCTGAAAATTCAGCTTTCACTCACTGGGAATAAATTACATTTCAAAATAAATGTAAATAACAAAACGGTTATTTTAAATTGCGACTATATTTCACAATATTACTACACTCTTGCTTGATCAAACGAATGCAGCCTTGGTGACTTCTCTGAAATGCAGCTTTGGTATAAGAGACTTCTTTCAGAAACATTAAACAATCTAACAGACCCCAAACTTTTGAAGGCACGAATGTTCAGCCCTGGAAAAGTCTCTCTCTTCATTACCTGAACAATCCCTGATAGAGCCGAGAGGTCAAATGTATAGCCCAGCTGGGAGACGGTCAGACTGCAGGCATTTAGTGTGATGGTCTCTGGGCAGACCACAGGAGTGGCCCACTCAAACACATACAGACAGTCCTGAGCCCGGATCATCTGGGGAGAACCCTGTTTGTGCAAAACCAACACTTACATTCAGGTACAACAGAAATGGCGGATGACATTCTTGAACCAACAATCACTCGGATACACTCGACACCATTTATGATGGTTTTGGGTCCTCTCTTACCAGCTCTGCCCCTTTCTGGCAGGTGAAAACGATCTTGGAGGAGTAGTTGGAGGTGGGGTCAGAAGCGCAGACGGTTGTGCTGCTGAAGGTGATCTCCACGTCATTGGTGTTGATATTAAAGCGAGGAGGGGAGGTGATTCGCCCGATGTCCTGTGCAGAAAAAAAACCCACCAAAAAAACAAGCCCATACTGAATTTGAAACCAGAAAATCTCATTCAAACGTAATTTAATATCAACTCCCAGTGCAATGGTATGATTAGTAAAAATATTTTGCTCAAAAAGACTCAACGTAATATGAGTAATGTCACAAATGCAAAAACAACAGTATGTTATTTCTTCATTTGAAGTGTGAACAGGTGTGCATGTAGTCTAAGACAGCCTCCAATATAATAATTTTTAAATAATATTTTATTTGTATTATTATTATTATTATAATAGCGATACAATATGAAATTCCATAGTTAATGCTTGGGCTGCACATTGGTGAAAATTCTTATTGTGATTTTTCTGATAAAATGTTTTATTTAAAATGTGATTTAAAAAATTTTACACAATTGCTCAATTTGGGCAAAAATAAATAACTACATAAATTTGATTATATATCAATGAGACCATACAATAACAACAATAAAAATTATGATTATAAATATTATTATTTTTATTAATACTACTAAAACTATAATATGAAATATTATACTATAATACTTCACTGTAAAAGCAATAATTATTATTATTACTGCAACTACTAAACAGAATATTACATATTAATATTATATATATACACTACTAAATAAATATAAAAAAAAAAAAAGATAATTTACTTTAGGTACTTAAAAAAATAATAATAGTAATAGTATTTTACAGTAAAATACAGTAAAATTACAATACAATTTAATGGCTGTTTTAATATCTTCATTAACTTTTTAGGTCTGTAGATCAAGGCAAGTGGAGTTCACTGTTGTACTGATGCATTTACTCACAACTGGATCTCCATCAACAGGATCCATGCACACAGCGGCCCCCGGAGGACAGTTGACCCCTGGGATGGGGTTGAGGGGCTGGCAGATGTTGATGTAGAAATCAGGAGACTTGTCCTTGCCTAAATCCTCGTTGATAGCTTTGTAGTAACCAGTGAGATGGATCAGAGGACTGAGGTCAATCTGGTTGGTACCGTTCCAAACGGAGCACTGCACCTGCAGAGAAGAGACTCAGAATTTGTTCAACTGTAGCGAGGTTTAGGGAATCAAAAACTTTAAAGACTTCCTGTTACCTGTTGTTCGCAAACCAGAGGAGTGTGCCAGGAGAAAGAGTGAGTACAAGTGAGGTCATCCGAGTACACCAGCACGGGTACATCTGTACCTTCTCCCTCAGACTTGCAGACGAAGCTGAAGATGCTCTTGTGTTTGAGGGAAGGGTTGGCGGCACACGTGTCTCCATCCTCATAGGTGAGCTCCACCACCTGATCCTTATACACCAGCTTCCTTGCGGTTTTCCCAGCACTTATGGCCTTCTGAGTGTCTCTGATGCACACGGCTGCGGCAAAAAAAACATCTCAACATTTACGTAGTCTTTGTTTTTTTTTTTTTGCTTGGGGCCTAAAAGTCTTAAAACATGACGAATAATGCAAAACAAAAATCACAAACAATATTATTGTGCATACACAAAAAAATAGTCTAAAGTGACAAATGTATTGAAAGAAATTATTTTGAAAAATATATAGCTTGTTTATTGTATAGAAAATTAAATACAATTACATAATATATAAATATAATTTTTTTAAAGTAAATTTTTCAAGTTCATTTTAGTTTATTACTAAAAGTATATATGTGTGTGTGTGTGCATATATGTGTGTGTGTGTGTGTGTGTGTGTGTTTCAGAAACATAGATAACCCTGTTATTTAAATAATATAATTTTCACACTAAATAAAAGGTACAAAGGGAAATATACCTGTTCCAGGGGCACAACCAGCATTGTCTACATCTCCACAAATGTTCAGTCTGAACATCTTACTATGGGCTGAGGGATGGTAGACCGTATAGCCACCTGTCCGACTGAGGGCATTAAGGTCAAAGAGATGACCTGTGGAGACCAAGGACAAGCACAGGACATGTCAAACTGATTTAGCCACAAACATAAATACTACAACTTTCAGTTGATTAGTGTGTAAAAACACCCTTGCTGTCATTCAGGCTATTTGTATGCAATCACATGACACTGTTATGAGCAGACAGGAAGTGTCTGGGTCAGATGATTCAGTTGTTCTGGTTCAGAATGACTGTGTATTCAGTGTGAGTGAGGCTCATGTGGGTGACTCACCTGTGGCTGGATTTGTGACTTTACAGTCCCCGTGCTCTGTGCTGTTGAGAGGACAGGCTGCAGCAGTGAACCACACAAAGCTATAGAAGCAATCCTCAAGAGCCGTGATCAGAGTAGGTTCAGATTCCTGCAGAGACACAGACAAGGAGAGGATGGCATTATGCTCACTGTATATAATCATAATATAATTTGATTAATTCAAAATTTGATATAACTGTTTTTATTTGAATATATTTCTGTGATTTAAAAAAAGCCAAATTTCGAGCATCATTACTCCAGTCTTCAGTGTCACATGATCCTGCTGATTTGCAACTTAAGAAACATTTCTTATTATTATCAATGTTTAAAATAGTTGTGCTGATTAATATTTTTCGCAGCAACTGTACTACATTTTTTTTCAGGATCATTTGATGATTAGAAAGTTCAAAAGAACAACATTTATTTGAAATAGAAATCTTTTATAGCACTATAAATGTCTTCACTGTCACTTTTGATCAATTGAATGCATTCTTGCTGAAAAAAAATCATTCTAATTAACCCTACAGTAGTGTGCGTTTGTTTAAAATATTAATACAAATACAGTATTAGTTAGAAATGAACAAAATAAACAGTAGTTAGTCTATAATAATTACTGTATGTTAACTTCAGAACATGCATGTCTGAGTGTACAGAAAAAAGGTTAAATAAACACAGACCACTTTGTCTGGGTCGCATCTGAAACGAATAATGGTGCTCCGGTTTCTCTTGACATTAGGACAGGCTTGTCCATTGGTGTAGTTCAGAATCAGGATGTTTTTATCCCACTGTGGACCCGCCTCTGCCTCCCCTAGATTCACATAATCATCTCCATCCTTCAGACAGGCCGCAGCGCTAGATGGGCAGCTCCACGCACCTAAAACAATCAGCAGTTATAGATCCAATGCTGACTGCTCAATTCGCTCTAGCTGTGCTGTTACAACTCACCGGTCTGAGGCACCAGAGACTTGCACACGTTGATATAGTAACGCTGCCTCTGATTTTTCGCATCTGGCACAACAATCCAATTGAATTTGTGCAATGCCAGCGAGGATAGATCGTAGGAGTGGCCACTGCCATCACTGCCAGACAAAGAGGAGGTTATAGGGCATTTAAACAGTTTTATCATGTGTTGAGAGCAAATGCATAAGCAAAACAGTTCCTCTTTACTTGTAAGAGCAGGTTGTGGTTTTGAAGGAAGGACAGGCCAAAGCTGTTTGCCATTCAAACAGATATGTGCAGTCCGCAGTCTCCTTTATGAACTCCGGCTTACCCTGAGGAACAAAGGAATTACATTAAAAAACATTCAAGAAATTAATTTAACTACTTAACTCATTCATTGGCTGAAAGAAACTCACGGGATTCTTGCTGTGGTCGCAGGAGAAGAGAATAGCAGTGGATCGCTCGTAAATCTTGTGGCACTTTTTCCCCATTTGTGTAGTTGATCATTATAATCCCATCATCAAATGTGAGGTTTTGATTGGATAAGCCTGAAAAGGAGCATGAAAACTGTTAGGAACGATCACCCAAAAATGAAAATCTGCTGAACACCGACTCAGGCCATCCAAGATGTAGATGAGTTTGTTTCTTCGTCAGAACATATTTGAAAAAATTAAGCATTCCATCACTTGCTCTCCTATGGGTCCTTTGCAGTGAATGGGTGCCGTCAGAATGAGACGAAGTCCAAACTGCTGATTGAAAATATCACAATAATCCTCAAGTAAACCACACCACTCCAGTCCATTAATTAAGGTCTTGTGAAACAGAAAGCCACATTTGTAATAAACCCATCAAGGCATTTCGATTTAAAATGTGGCTATTGGCCAAAATATGAATCCATAATAACGCTTCCTCCAGTGAGGAATCCAACAATATATTTTTGTTCAGAATGGCTTTGGACTGTTTTAACTTATAAATGGTGCTTGATCTGTGCATATTTCTCCCCCTGATTCAGAGATGATGACTTTGTCAATGGAAAAAGCAATATTATTGAGGATTTATATTTCAGCCATAAGCAATGGTATGAATAATTATGATGGATTATTTTATACCAAACATGCAGCTTTTCACTTCACAAGATGATAGTTGATAGACTGGAGTCGTGTGATTACTTGTGGATTATTGTGATGTTTTTATCAGCATTTTAAAATGCTCATTCTGACGGCACCCATTCACTGCAGAGGATCCATTGGTGAGCAAGTGATGGAATGCTACATTTCTCAAAATCTGTTCTGATGAAGAAAAAAAACTCATCTGAGAGGGAGTAAACTTTTAGCAAATGTTCATTTTTAGGTGAACGAATCCTTCAAACATGAAAAAAATGCCCTACTAGCTCGACTTTGATACTGAACCAACCCAAAAAACTCACCTGCTATTCTGTGTGTACTGCCCTCGACCTGACAGGAGGACACTGAATTGCTGGGACCATGAGGACAGACCGAGGATGTAATTGGGCCACACACTGCAAAGTGATACTCATAACTCAATTTCTTCACTTCATAGTCTTTTTCCAGCCAGGGGTGTAAGATTATACTCGTAGCCGCTCTTGGGGTCCCTTGACTTTACAGTTTTCACCTGTAAGCGACAGGAACTAAACTGAATCAGAGCCAAAGTAAAGAGCATTTCTTCACATTCCTGTGAACAAATTGGCAGTTGATCCTACCATGCACTCTTTTTATTGGGCAAGCTTCTGAGGTTCTCCCATATGAAGACATATTCACAACCATCTTTGCGATCAAACATGGGTGCACCCTTTAGATAGAGGAAAGAAAAAGAGGTTACAACAGCTTCAACATAAAAAAAAAAAAAAACAGTAGTACAAATAGGGGGCTTGGGAGTTTTTATAGATGTCTCTGTCTCTCACCATGCTGTATTTATTTGATCAAAAATACAGTAAAAACAGTAATACTGTGAAACTACAATATCAAATCTATGTCCTATTTTATTTTTTATTTTCTTACTTTATTTTTATAATATATATTTTAAAATGTAATTTATTCCTGTGATGCAAAGCTGAATTTTCAGCATCATTACTCGAGTCTTCAGTTTCATTATAATATGCCGATTTGCAGCTCAATAAACTTATTTCTTCTAAATATAAATGTTGAAAAGAGTTGTGGTGCTTAATATTTTTTTCTCTCCAAATATTGGTTTCAAGATACTAGAAAAAGATTACTTTTTTTATGTGCAGCAACAAGGTTACATAAATCCTGCGCAGATGAATGATTCATTTGAGTTTTTCCTAAATAATTTAACTATATAGACATAT
>NW_020524305.1:0-68151 GCF_003368295.1 Carassius auratus
GAAAGAGCTCTACCTCCTTTAGTGGACTTTGCTAACTTCCAAAAGGCCAGCGTTTTGTGACCTTAGGAGCGTGATGAATTATAGTGTGGTATAATTATTGGTCATCAAATCTTTTACATTTTTAACACACTCTGTTAGCTTAGATAATTTAGAAGTTTCATCTGGTCTCGTTGGGATATATAGCTGAGTATCATCAGCATAACAGTGGAAACTAATCACGTATTTTCTAATAATATTACCAAATGGCAACATGTATATTGAAAATAGAAGGGGACCTAGGACGGATCATTGTGGCACTCCATATTTTACTGGTGATAAATGACTCCCCATTTAAATAAACAAAATGGTAGCGATCGGACAGGTAGGAGCTAAACCATCTCAAAACCTGCCCTTGAATTCCTGTATAGTTTTGTAATCGATCTATGAGTATGTCATGATCTATGGTGTTGAACGCAGCACTAAGATCAAGTAAGAAACTAGCAAATTAAAACTGCCAATAGGTGGCAGCACGTCACTGTTAATAAGTGAGTCATTGTGACTGAACTGAATCATTTAAATGGTTGATACATTCAGGAAGTAATTCATAAGTTCAATGAAGCACTGTCATATTTTTGCTGTGACTTTGTTCAAAATAATTTTTTTGTTTTGTTTTCTCATAAGTCCTCTTATAATCAATTAAGCTGTACATACGCTATATGAAAAGTAAATCTCTTAATTCGTACGTAAATCTGTTTGTTGCTCATGATAAGGGAATTCGTGAGTTTCAGTCTAATGTAGATTAATCTGAATGCCTCTGATTGGCTAGTGCATTCCTACACTCAACATAATCATGTGTGATTGATTATAATCAAAGCAACACTGCAAAAGCGTGTAAAAATAAAATGTGATGTTACATAAGCAGGTCTAACTTAAATACATCAAGTATTACATTTTTCTTGAAAAACCAGGGGACACCTCAAATATATTTTCTTTGGGTGTTATGGGGGTCCCTTAATGCCCCCACCACCCAATTTGAACACTAAGTAAAAAAGTTTAACCTGTTAACCTCCACCCTGATGCTCGCGTCCTCAAAACCCCTCCACTCGCACTTGTCAATGTTTACAAATAGATTAAATGAAACGGGACAAATTTTATCTTGACAAACTAAATATCATTTTAAAGATCTAAGCCTCAAGCATCAACGACAGATCGCTGTTTTTCAATGGAAAGCTTATAAAGACTGTATGTGCTACATTTGTGTAAGCAGTACACATTAAAACATGAACAATGAAAACAAGCTACATACCAGATTCATCTTAATAACGAGTCATAAACACATCCACATCTGTAAATCCCAGTTTAGTTAGGAAGATAAGGGTCCACTGAACGACATCTGATGGAGCATGTTTAGTCCAATGAAGCAATAACGTTGTAATGTGGATCATAATTCCTTTGTTTACCCGTCAGCTAATGGAGGTGGAACTTATCGATCACCTTTTTTCTTTATTTGTTTTATATTTCAACTTTTTTCACATATGTGTGACTATGTTTTAGGTTGAATGTGAATGTATCTGCATGATAACCATCTGTCTGAGTGCAAATCAGTGCAAATCAGCTTGCTATTACTGTGTATTCACAGCTCTCACAGCTATAGATGAATGCCATCTATATGAATAGAGAGAGTGGATTATTGACTTTATGGTGCATTGGTATTATTACCATCTCTATAACTGGCCATCAGCACATCCGCACTTATTTGCATTGTAATTCACTTAATGTTTTTTTAGATCAAATAAATAAATAGAAATTCAGTGTAGTAAAAAAATTTCAAGGCACTTCAGTGTCTATAACTTTTAATATTTTTGAGGATTATCAAATCTGGTTGATAAAAAGTAAAGCCCAAAGGGTCTTCTTTCCAAAGACACCAAAAGTATGTGTGTAACAAACATAAGTAAGGAACTGTTACAATTTTAAGTTAGGTTGGGCACTTTCACCTGTAAATCCCATAATAGGGGTGCTGGCTAATAGGTTTTAAAGGAACACTCCACCGTTTTTTGAAATAGGGCTTATTCACATTATTTCCTACATTTAGATAGGTGGGCAAATGCATTTTTGTGTCAGTGCATGCATTGTTTTGGTTTGACTGGGTCGGCGTTAGCTTAGCTTAGCACAATGAATGGAATCCTTTGTTGCCAGCTAGCATGGCCTGAGTAAAAGTGATCAAAAAAATAAAAAAAAAACACCTAATTACTTCTTGTGGCCTGCGTATTCACAACGAGTACAAATAGCGATCCAGATTAACACTAGGCGATTTCCTAGGCAGATATTGACTTGGGACTATATTGTGGGGAAGCACAGAAGAAAGCACTGCTACTTCGGTGCAGAGATATCACGCAACACATGAAAACATCAACTCTATGTGAATACAGGTATAATATGGGTCGATCTATACATGCGTCATGATTAAAATAATCACTTACTCTGTGGACAGCTGTCCATTTGGTCTATTCGGCGTGGGGCGTTTTTTCCAGTTCACTTTGTCACACCGGAAAAAAAAATCGAGTACTGCAGAATGGATCAGCGCCGTGAAATCCTCTGTAGATGTGACACAACTTCGGGCATGCTCATCTTGATCTGACGTGTTGAGCCTGGTCATCAATGGCAAAAACATGTCCCACTCTCTACAGCAAAGACACTCTATTTCCGTCGGCATAGATTGGCATATTCCCCCACATTCACACCACCAGTTCATGTTGGCTCACGTCCTCAGGCTGTTGAGCGATCGCAACTAATACACGCGCATTTAAATTTCACTCACGGCTGGCTTGACGGTGTTTTTCTGAAGTGCGGCTGGCTTGACCGCAGTCTCCTACTGTCGTTCTATTTCCAAAGCACGCAGCTCGTCTTCTGTAAACTCTGGTTCAAATAGGTATGGTTCTGGTTCTTGACTGTCTGAGAAGTCACCCTCTTCGTCTCTCTCAAAATCAGCCATGTTCATCGCCATTCGTGTACTGTAAGGAAAATAGCCAGGCAGGCAGCTACTATTCACGCCGGTATGTTGACGGAAGTCGTGGGATTTCATGTGTTGCGTGATTCTCTGCCCCGAAGTAGCAGTGCTTCGCCTAAGCAGCAGTGCTTCGCCTGTGCTTCCCCATAATATAGTCCCAAGCCAATATCTGCCTAGGAAATCGCCTAGTGTTAATCTGGATCGCTATTCGTACTCGTTGTGAATACGCAGTCCACAAGAAGTAATTAGGTGGGTTTTTTTTATTTTTTTGATCACTTTTACTCAGGCCATGCTAGCTGGCAACAAAGGATTCCATTCATTGTGCTAAGCTAAGCTAACGCCGACCCAGTCAAACTAAAACAATGCATGCACTGACACAAAAATGCATTTGCCCACCTATCTAAATGTAGGAAATAATGTGAATAAGCCCTATTTCAAAAAACGGTGGAGTGTTCCTTTAACAACTTAAGAGCTTTAAAAACTTATGGCATTTCTAACTAGCACGGTAATAACGGCGTTGTTCTTGAAGCAGGTGAACTAGAGTTTCGCTATTAGTAGAGATGCTGCTGCCAAACTCTGCTGAGAGATGCACAGATCTCTCTCTCTCTCTCTCTCTCTCTCTCTCTCTCTCTCTCTCTCTCTCTCTCATAACTTCAGTAATAATTGCATTAGTCTGACGCTTTATGTTGTGGCCGCATCACCACCTTGAATAATTATTGTATAATAATTCAACGGCCCATTGTCAGTTTTTTCTTACTTAAATTAAATTGTTGTCCTGACAGTATTCCCTTTTTACAAAATGTAATTGTAATCTGATTACTTTCCTTTTAGATGTATTACGAATTAAAGTTCTTTGTAACCTTCTGATTATGTAACACCATTACATGTGTTCTGTAACTCTCCAACCATGTGCACAAAGAAGGTATGTGTATGTGTATACATAGACACTCATTCATTCACATTTCCACATTTGTTTACACACACACACACACAGGTGTAGTACAAATACTTTGTCTGTGTGGACCTCAGACAGGAGAGTCTCTCTTGTCCTCTGGTTTGCAGGTGTGCGTCTTCATTTTGGCCAGTTTCTCAGACTTGGTTTATTTGAAGTGTCTGCCTTCACAGCCATGTAACTCCTGCTGATGAGTTCTTGGGGAAACCATAAAAGCAGCATCCACCCATCAAATAATGGGAGTTTATCTCTGAGGGGAATGATGGTCTATGACCATCACACACAGTTCGAGTCATGACACAGGGATGGGTGAGGGTTAATGGGTATCATTAGAATATCATGCTGACTGCATCACATTGTTGTGATGTGTACTGCATAACTGTTCCTCCAAAGGCTTGACCTTACACAATCTTGTTCATTTTCCCTGGTGTTAGTTTTTTTCACACTCTCTCACATAGCTCGTCACTACTATTGATCTCTGTTATTTAAGATTCCCTGAGTGCTCATCATTTAAGTCTGTTGAGAAGATCTAGAGAATAATTCCCACCCTTAATATCAGTTACTATCTCTTTTGAAGAGACACACTGAAGCCCAGTTTTCTGCTGACAACCTGGCCAAATCTACAGCATATTGCTTCAGATATATTGTGTTTATTTACAAGTAGATGCTCATTTTAAAATAAACATAAAAAAATCAAATATTTAAATTTAGCACTGCTTTGGGTGTCCGTAGTCCGCTCTCTTTCTCTTAAAGGATTGCATGCTTAAATCTACTTTTCTTGACGATTTAAATGCATTTTATTGATTTGCTGGAGAACGGTGGTTGCAGAGGTTTGTTAAAAGATCCTATCTATTTTCTATATGCATGTTATTGATTTTATTGTGAAAGATTCATACATGCCAGGGTTACAATATTACACTAAGACTAAAACAAACAAACAATAAATAAAAATAAAAATGTTCATTACTTGAAATAAAATAAATGCTAACTGAAGTAAAATAAAATAAAAACCTTAAACCTTATTAATTATATGTAATTGGCAAGTCAAATTGCCAAAAATAACTGAGAACACACCCTATGTTTTTTACCATATATTTTATATATTCTATACATTTTTTCTTATATAAAAAGGTTTAATTTGGATGTCCTTCACAATATGGAGGAAAAGAGAAGACTTTAATTTCATTGCAAAAATGTTAAATTTGACGATATTTCATAAGAGATACACTTGAGTCTAAGTTCAATGAATCATTTGTATTTGTTGTCTTCCTGTAGAACTGAACCTGCTCTTCAATGTTTCTCCAGGGCTGAACTCTTTGACACTACACACAGTTAAAAGCAGCAATCGGCTCTCTGGAGTGATGAGTGCCACAGTTTTATCGGGTAGCTGTATACATGTCTATCCTTCATCTTTATGGGGACATTTATGATGGAGGGATTTCAAAGACATCGATCACTCTCCTTTGGATCTGAGACCATGATTTTTTTTCATGCTTTTTGCATGCCTTGTTGTTGTTTTACTAAAAGAATATGCATTGTTAGTAATATACTGGAGAAGATTTATATCGAAATCAAATATTCCCAGGTTCATTGTAGTATTTTCTAGCTTTTTTAGTGTAGCATAATTTTTTTTGGCGGGAGTTGTTTAAAAATATTCATTAACAAGACACTGATTGTCAAGTATGTGGAGGCGGGAACAGAAAAGAGTTCATTGACTTGACATTGACTTGACAGTAAGGATTTTAATGGAAGATATTTTCACTGTAATCTAATAGATCGCTTTATAATATCGAACATGCAAGTGCATGCCCCTTCACGTCTCTCATTCTCTCGCAATTTTAGCTGAGCTCTAGGACTTATCACAGTAATATTTCCACCCTGCCTCCCATTTCAGACATTGATTACACTCAATAACAGAAAATTTTGACTTTTTCCCACATGTACATGGTCCAGTGCCTGAGTGATTAAGTTGTTTCTAAGCCGATTAATGAAAGAAGGTCTGAATAAAAAAAATTCCTTTGAAAATGAAATAAATTACTTTCCACAGCAGATGTGTTGCTACATTGCCTATTAAGTTGCCTATTAAATAGCTTTTTTCAATGGCCCATTATTTTCCTCAATAAAAACACTCACTGGAGCTTGCATACTCCCTGCACTTCAGAAAGCATATTGAAGGAATGATGAAATCCCCTGTATAAAATGAAACATTTGATGTCTTAAACGCAAACCAGACGGGTTCAGGCTACTTGACAGGCTTCATGGCAGGTATGGAGTGGCCCAATTCTGTTTTATAACTGCCACTCTCCTCAGAAAGTCTGCCAGGGAACAAGCCCCCTGCCAATCGCCTGCCTCTCGCATGCCCTCGGATTACTGAAAGATCTGCCCATTGTGGAGTTATTGAAAATCATGGCAGAAACCATTAAGGGACCTCCCTTTACTTGATTTCAAATGTCACACTATTCTATTCTATTCTATTCTAGTTTTCAGTTTAAAATGCTTTACATGGATTACTGAACATTAGAAACTGATAAGTCTGCCTGAAATCTAAATTGTGACCTTTTGAAAAAGCCTTTGCAACCAGTACAGTTCACGTCAATCAATAACTGAGAGAGCAAGGTTCATCTGACCTCCAGTAATATGACTATTTACCCCTTTGCATGTGGCTGTGAAATACAAGCTTTTAGTATTGTATTTTTCAGGCTTGTGACATATTGTCGTAATGTGACAGAAAGCCAGGATGAAATGTGGCATTTTGGAAAGGTCAGTTCATGGCCCGTCTCACGATTCGTCTCCCATCATGACGTGGCAGTTGTCATATGTCATTCCCTTTATTTAAGCAGTTGAGTTTAACTAAATCTTGGTTTTAGGTTTTTTATGTATATTAATTAAGGCAGTGTATCCATGTTAAGGTTTAAAATAACCTTCTTCTTCTTTTTCACTATTTCTCATTAATTCCCCCGATGAGAGTCCCTTCAGCAAGAGAAGGGAAAAAAGACATGCTCGTGTCAGAATCAAATCAAATTGCTTTTATCATCTTGTTATTTGCTGATGTTATCAGTGGAGGTAATGTGGTTATAAATTCAATTTCCTCCATGGAATTTCATTGTTTACTGATGTTGGTTGCCTTTAGGCAGAGATGCAAGCAGTTAGTACTTGTCAGTGATTTTATTTGAGATGAACCGTAGATGAAATTTTAAAAAGAGGGGACTCAAAGTGGGGCCGACTGTCACTTTCTCAAGGGCGTGGCTCCAGTTGACGTTTACATGCAGGTCCATTATTCAGATCTATTTGTTTTCATCTGGCCACTTGTTAGCCTGTGATGGCCTCGCTATGAGACCGGTATTGCTACTCGATGTCTCGCTGTTGATGAGCTTCATTTATGAGACACATCTGCCTGGACTAGATGATTTTTATCATTGTAAAGAATTCTCTTTATTGCTCATTGAAGGTTTATAATAATAAAGAATGTCTTTTTTGTTTGTCCCTCTGTCACCTGTCTCTCCAGGTAAAGTGAAGGCCCTGTACGACACTCAGACGCCCACGTGTCCAATCTGTCATGCTGTGCTGCGGCCAGGAGAGCTGCAAGAACACATGGAGCAGGAAATGGAGCGTCTAATGCAGCTGCACAATAGGTACATGGTCCGAATCATTCTCAACACACATTTGAAGCAGCCTTTTAATTTTCATTCATTCATTCATTCATTCATTCATTCATTCATTCATTCATTCATTCATTCAAACCATATAGAAGTAAATGTATGTATTATATTTACAATAAAATGTTAAACATTTATTTATTTAATCTTGAGTACTTAAATTGAGAGTATCCCAATGATGACCCAATTTTTGTGGTTCTTGAATGTATTTTGTGGCCATAATCAAAAATCCTAATAAAAATCCAACAAAAACATTTATTTATTCATAAATAAATATTTCCAGTTATTATTTCTTCAAACTGCTGGGTTGAGGGCATGCTGGAGCATAATATATGCAAATACAATATATATTTATTGCATATATACACTGTTTTATTTACATGGTATTTATTTAAGTAAATAAATAAGTATTAGAGTATCATAATGCTGTCTTCTGTGAAAGTCTTTTACAGAGGAAATCTGTCTTGTTGCTGTAATGAACATAATACAATCCTTATAATGACTGAGACAATCAGTCCATCAACCTGCCTTAGTCTCTTTGCCTCGGCCGGAGCATGTAGACCGTAAAGTGCCACTGACAGTTAGCATGCTCTTCTGTCACTCTTACTTAAATCACATCTAGGCTCATGAAAATGCATCGCCGCCCATAGTAAAGACATCAAAACTGGAGACAAGAACAGGAGAGATGGAGGAAGGGCAGAATTAAAGCAGATTGATACTCTGAACACACATTTACACACACACACACGCGCGCACACACAAGTTCCCAGACACCTCCTCCCTGTATCCTGTCCTTTCCAAAGGCATATTAAATGCTTCCAGGTCTTGATGGCATATTTATCTACAGCCTCTGGGTATGTGCACCATGCCTCCACCCTTCTCCTTGTCATCATTGCAACATCACAAATTACAAGCTGTTATATTGTTCCTGACGTTTCACATCCAGTCAGGCTCAAGGCAGTCCCTGTGAATCTCACAGCAAGCTAATAACGCATTTCCCCAACGTTTGCTATCAGCTTCAGACGAGGCAGGGTTGCACATTAGCCACTTTGAACACATGAAAGATTTCTCCAATAAAGAAATTATAGCCATAATCTGCTTAGTGACAGAGCTGTGGACAGTAATTGTGTCAAATTGAACTCGGCCCCGGGGTGTGTTAGATCCTTCCTGCTTTACAGGACCTGAGTGGAGACAGCTTTTTATACATTATATTTATTTGACTGTGAAGAAAATGTAGTTTGAGAACATTATGTAACCTTATCCCTTGTTTCCAAGCATATTCTGGTTCAAGCTTTGTGTTTAAAATGAGGCTGAGGTTTATTGGTAATGGGATTGTGGTGATGAAATATGTGTTAATAACACTCTCTTCTGTTTACAGTCAGGTTCCCGCTCAAAAGGAGTGTCTTTCTGTTGGTGTGCCTAAGGTACATACTATCCACTATCCACACTTGTTATATACAATTTATCTATGTCTACAGGCAATAATAACCACTCTACCTCTCTCAGTCTCTGTTCTCATTGCATATAAAGAGAGAGGGTTCCTCCTCTGCCTCCTCTCCACGTCCCGGAGATGAGGCTGTGCACTCGGACAGGTACCAGGTGAGCACAAAATACATATTATATACATCTAGCTGCATTAGCTTGCATGTCTCTTGTGGAGCATATTAAACTTTTAACAATTACAGGTGGAATCACACAGAATTTGTGAATCCTCTCCTAAACTACATATCTCAGTATAGTGCTGCCATCTACTGGACGTTAATGTAATTAAAATATGTGTATTTATGTTCTTAAAGGCAGTGTGTGCTAAATATTAACATTGCAATTTCATTCTGATTTCTAATTATTGACAAATGTATTATTTAGTTTATAAGAAATAAAATAAAAAATATACATATTTATATATAATTTAAAATGTTTCTAAAAAAAAACCCCATAATTTTAACAATTTAATAGCGAGTGGAATAATAAAAACTAATAAAGTATATGTTGATCACATAATAGTTTTATAATTTATTTATAAAAATCACTTATTATTTTACAGATAATTCTGTCCTTAGAATATCACACTTTATATATATATATATATAAATATATATATATATATATATATATATATATATATATATATATATATATATATATATATATATATATTCCATAGTATAAATTGGTCTTTATATTTTATGTTTGCAGTGTATAGTCCCACCGATTTGCAAGTCATTAGCATCAAAACATTTCAACTGTGAAATAAAAATGTCAACATTCTAAGAACGAAAGGCCCATTCAAAAAAAAAAAAAAAAAATTGAAAAAGTGTAATAATGGGTTTTGAAGAGTCCCTTTTGTTCTTCTCTTTTTCATTTCAGACATTTTTGCGAGTACGAGCAAACAGGCAAACAAGACTCAGTGGTATGTTGTCAATGACTTTCAGTATCTCAAAATATTCTCCATGTACTGTATTTCTCAGTTTTTTCATTCAGTCATTTCCTATGGAGGGTCATAAGCATTCATTGAGAGCTTGGATCTGACCAAATTAACGAATCTCCTAATGATTAAAACAAACATGTGTTTTATTCCTTAAGACATTATTTGATCTTTGAAACTGATATTTAGTCATTATTATAAATAAGACAGTACTGGTATACTTTCCCTTACAGTTTGAACAGTCCCAGTTAAAGCCCCACCCTTGCCATTTGACCTAGCACCCTCACGAGCAGAGCAGATTATTAACCTTTAACCTTTTGATATGTTAACAGTTAAGGAGCTCTGCTGGTGCAGGTGCTACGCCAAACAGAAAGTGAAATCTGTTCATGATTGGCCTGACTGTGGATTCCCACATGTTTCCTCTTGCCCACTGTCTGGTAAGCTGTTCTCCACACATGGCACATAACAACCAACACTTAATTTTATTTAGTAAAATTAGGTATTTAAAGAGGATTTATCTAGAATACCTATCAGCAGTTACTTAAAATAATCTAAAAGGAGAAAATGACTCTAGAATCATTTTCTGCAGATGTAAGTGTTAAAAAAATAGTGAAAATATAGAATGAGAGAGTGAATTTTCTATAGTGTTTAATGTAATATTATGCCCTTGGCACAGAAATACACAGAGTATTGAATCTCCGTACTGTGAAATATTGGTACTCTATCATGTAACAGCTTCATCTCTGTTTTTATAGTCTAATTTGACTATATTATGAACTGATGCTCCTAAAGATTAATGTCCCGTAACATCATTAGGAGCTAAACTATGCTAAATTTTACTTCTTCTGTGTGTGTGTTCAAGAGAAGGAGATGCAGAGAATTCTGGAAATCTTTTATTTGTCTTAATTTTATAATACGATAAACATATCAGGCAAATTCCCATGCCATTTATTTATATTTTGCAGGACACAGAGGCCTTTCTGTCTTATCAGTTTATGTAAGCTTGAGATTGTATATATTTCCATCATTAAACTTCCACTGGAGAAAAATCGAATGCATTTATGCTGCATATGAATGAAATGTGAAAAGTTTTCAAACTTTTCAGCTGTTTTGTTTCATTGTTTCGTTGTTTTTCTTCTTTTTTATTTTTACAGCACGAACTGGGAAACTGAAAAGACGGAAAGCAGAGGAAGATCAGGTATGATGAAAATGCAGCTAATTTCTAATTGTGCATATGTTTAAAGGTTTCATTCAAAACAATGAACCGTCCTTCCCCTTTAGACTGTATCTTCTCTGGATCTGCTTTCACTGACAGATCACAGACCGTTTGAGATGTCTGTACTGACAAGCAGTATGAGATATGATGTATAAGACAGATAGATGTGGCAAGAAGGATCAGACAAACTATAAACCTGCATGTGAAATATTTGTTTCTTTTTATTTTCTGATCCTTTCAGCTGTGGGAAGGTAGCAAATTAAATTGTTGTCTTGAGGCGGATGCAGACATTTTCACCAGAGATACTGATATGTGTGTGTTTTCTACAGAGAGACAGTGTGTGTGTTGTTGATGATGGCTCTGTGCTGACAGCCGGGAGGGATTTCGAATGGGCCGAACAGAGAAGAGTACAGATGGTTTCTGTTCTCAGAGGCTTCAGCGGTACAAAACACAAACACTTCACATTAATTTAACTACACACCAAATACATCCATATAAATCAATCCATATTTACAGTATAAATTGTCAGATTGGACTCAGGTATCAGATTAAAAAAACAAATATCTTAAGAAATCGTAATGTGTAACAAAAAAGACATTTGAAAACAGTTGTTGTGTCCAAAAACCTACAAAACTGTCTACAGACAAATTCAGTGAAAAAAAAGAAATGTTGAAAAATAAATAAATAATTGCAATACTGAAATGTATCTATGAACAGTAAGTTCAGCTAAAAACTGATTATTTAATCAAACTTCTAAGTATGCTACACTGAAAAAAAGTGTAGTATTTACTTCAAAACTATTTTTATTCAGAAATTGCTAGTAAATTCCACAAAGAAATTAGTCAAGTAAAACATTTATTAAATTAAATTTGAAATTTGAAGTAGAAAGACTGAAACAAGACTATATATATTTATTATTTATATATATATATATATATATATAGCACGTCCTGATTTTGCCAAGTCCGATGTGTTCCTAGGTCAACATATTTTGTTGACCCTGGAACAACATTTTACTCCAAAAATATATTCTTAACCATATCCCTACACCTAAACCTAACCTTAACCATGAGTAATCCCTAAAATCAGAGGAAATGATAGATGAATGACACTGATGTACAAGCAACAAACACTGATTTTAAGCATAAACTTCACAAAATCTATAAACTGGTTCTTCAAATCTGATTGGTTAATCACAATGTTGTTCCAGGGTCAACAACGATGTTGTCCCAGGAACATGTCTCACTTGGTAAAATCAGGTTAGGCATATATATATATATATATATATATATATATATATATATATATATATATATATACATACTGTATACTGTATACTGTATATATATATATATATTGTGTATATATATATATATATATATATATATATATATATATATATATATATATATATATATATATATATATAGTTATATGTATAAATAATACATTTAACTATGTATTAGTTTTTATGTAAGCTTATAGCATTATGCTAAATATATTAATAGTCTATTAAAATCAAATGCAAAAGCCAAGTCTATTTGTAGAGTTAATGCCAATGCACACTGTTCCCAAATCAGTTGCTTATGAGCTTAACTGAATGCCTATGTATTATCTAAACAGCAAGCTCACTTAGTTTTGCAACAGAGCTTGTGTGTGTGTGTGTGTGTGTGTTTAAGAGAGAGAGAAAGAGAGTGATTAGTTCACAACAGACACGTGAGATAATGGTAATGATGTTAACCTCATGAGAAGGAGATTACTGTAAAAGCACAGGGGTCAAAAACAGAGACGGAGCCGATCACAAAGGACTCAGAGGTCATCCAGACCCCGTGTCCTTAAAAGCACTTTGATTTTATTAGCACTTTGCAGTTCATCAGTAGAGTGCATTTGTATCTCAACCTATTTTTTGAATTTCACACTCTCTATTCCTTTGGCACTCTTGTTCTGTAAAGCTTTTTTTTCTTTTTGTCATTGAATGAATCCTCATGTCAAATGTCTTAAGGTTTGGTGAGCAGCACATTGAAAGAACATCAGGACAGTGATGCAGATCTGGATGTGGACGGTGATGATACTTTGGAATATGGAAAAGCACAGTATCCTTGTTTTTGCTGTCAGTCAGCACAGTTTATGGCATAGCAAGTATGTGCACTGATCTTTTGTTCTTTCATGAAAGCATTATTGATAGTAAGAAATGTTTCCTCAGCAAATGATCTCAGATACACAGAGGCAGATGTGATTCCCTGTTCAGGAAATGAACCCAGAGATGCAGAGGAGAGGCCGGCGTTAAGAGGAGCTGTTTTAAAGTATGCACACACAAAGCATATAAGTTTTATTATTAGGGCTAATACGCTACTTTATTAATACTGTTATTTTGTTTTGCTTTAAAAGTGATGACACAACTAGCAGGTTATCTCCAAAGCAAACCAAGTTGGCAAACTCAGGTGAGCAAAAAGATTTTTAGAGATGTTAGTTTAGTAAATGTTTAATGTAGTTAGTTTATACACACACACACACACACACACACACACAAACATCTACCAGTACAACAGTACACATATATGCTATACTGTGTATATTGTATGTATATACATACATAGTGCATGTGCTCTTTTGCATAAATCAAATTATTCATAATGCTGTACTATGTCTGCAGAAACTCCTACGACAAGCAATGGAGAGTTTGACAACAATAGAAGCACAACATCTCCTACAACCTGTAAGAACAGCGAGTTAGAGATGTAAGTATACCTTAATAGGATAAGTTACCCAAAAATCACCCTATAATTTACTCACCCTCAAGCCATTGTATGGGTATATGACTTTCTTCTTTCAGACAAATCAAATCGGAGTTATATAAAAAATGTCAGGGCTCTTTCAAGCTTTTTTATGGAAGTGAATGGGTGTTATTTTTCAATAGTCCAAAATACGTCAAATAAAGAGCAACCATCCATAATAAAAAGTGTCCCATTTTGTAATTTTTAAAATCAGAATACAAAGAAAGGATTTGTCCCTACTTCTGTTTGATTGTGACGTTAATGCACAATTTTTAATACATTAATACGTCATAAAACTTTTGCTCATTACAAAACTGACATTACAAAGCTATTGAAATGGCAATTTTTTAAATCAATCCTAATTGATATTTATTATATCCTAATCGAGCAGTGGTTTGTGATTTGTGCATGTATTCCAGACACTATTAGCTGTGATGCTCATATGTGAGATACATGTAGGTTAAGATTCAAGTGCCTCCACCCAATCTCCTTCGTCCTTCTCCTCTCCAACATCCATGTCATTTTCTTGGAAGAGATCTCTTCATGATCATGATACAGCTCTTCTTAAATCTTGTTGGGAAGTTTTAACCTTTTTTGTGCACTGGGAGATAGTTTAATGCATTACTAATCGTGCAACTGAGATCAAGTTTGCAGGGACACATGAGGAATTATATATGGCTGACCCATTCAATAAAAGTCACAAAAATCAGTTCTTTCTCAGCGGGGCTACATTTGGCAGGTCCACTGAAGTGTGTTTGACTTATGTTTTGGAATGAATCATTAATACGCATGATTGATCCATTTTTCAGTCAAGGAGTGTCAGACTGCAGAGAAACAATGAAATACTTTTTCTAAATGTAATTATTCTAAATGTATTATGTGATTTGTAGGTATTTACATGTCCACCCACAGATTAGGGAAGTTGCATCATCACTATCAAAATAACAAGCCTTCTCTCTCTCTCTCTCTATCACACACAAACAAAAATGTAAATGTTATTATATTATATTATATTATATTATATTATATTATATTATATTATATTATATTATATTATATTATATTATATTATATTATATTATATTATATAGAAGATTGGCTAGCAAATTCTAACATTTCATATCATTTTAATATATTACTACTATATACTATATATATATCTATATATATCTATATGTGTGTGTGTGTGTGTTAAATATATCATACTATTATAATGAATATTTAAACATATAAGGTATGCACTTAAGGTAGGTAGGATTTCTATTTTCTGCGTATTTTTGTACCGGATCCGTCACCACTCTCCAATAGGTATTAAGCCTGAGGACAAGGGGAGTTATTTCATATTTCCATTTGACCGCTACAAGAGAAAACCCAGCATTCATTATGCTTATATTTGGAGGCTATTACATGAGGCATTTTTGATGGATCACTTAAACACCCCTGCTTTCATAGTTCAATTCCTGAGAGCTGATTAAATGGGGATGCCTTGGCCAGGATGTTCCTACCAGGGATTAGGGTGCTCTGAGCGAGTGTTATTTAATTGTGGTGAAGTGGAAACACTTGAGTGAGGAAGGGTTAGCGAGGCGGGAAGGAGGACTGTTCCTGACAAATGACAGTATGCTGTGGGGCTTGCCGCCCAGCCCTGTGTGGAGACACTACATTTACATTAACATTTAATCAATTTGCAGACGCTTTTATTCAAAGCGACTCACAAATGAAAACAATAGAAGCAATCAGACCAGCGAGAGAACAACAACAGTATGCAAGTGCCATGACTCAGTCTCAGTTAGTCTAGCGCAGTACACATAGCTGTTTTTTTTTTTTAATTAAGAATAGAAAAGAAAAGGTAAGTGCTAGTTTTAGTTGGTCAAGTGCTTAGCGAGAAAGATGCGTCTTTAGATGTTTTTTGAAATTGACTAAAGACTCAGCTGTTTGAATTGAGATTGGGGCATCATTCCACCGGCTGGGCACAGTCCAGGAAAACATCCGTGAGAGTAAAAGTAATAAAGCAATCACACTGATGCAATGTTTGCACACTGCAGTGACATGACTGTCGCTCACCTGCTGTGGGAAGGGCTGATACAAGGGGCCATCCTAGCTGTTTTTACCCACACTAAAAGTTTTTGGAATTGTATAATTACTACAAATGTCTTTTATTTTTGTCTTTTCTTTGATTATTTCTTGTGGCTACCCAAAAACATTTCACATCCATTTACTTGAACATAGATATATGCAGTCAGTGTATGCTCTTTGTTTTTAGTGTTCAATATGGCATCACAATTGCAAAGCAGACTCTCATGTATTACAGTGTTGAATTTGCTTCTGAATCCACCTCAACTAATGATGCAATCTGTCTGATAACCATTCATGTGTAATTTAGAATTCATAACATGGTCTTCAGCGACAAACCCCTCAGTATGCAGTTACTCTCTAATCAATCTCTGATGGATTTGTTTTTTGTTTCGTTTAGCTTACCGGAGGACCCCTCCCTCAGTACGCTGGAGGTCCTGAAAACACGGATCAGAGATCTGGAGAAGCAGCTCACACGAGGGGACAGGTTCAAGTGTCTCATCTGCATGGTAAGCTTGACCATGCATATTTATTCAAAAAGGATTTTTAAAAACACAATGACACAATGCTGAATTTAAGCAGCATTTACTCTAGTCTTCGGTGTCACATGCTTCTTCAGAAATCATTACAATATGCTCATTTGGTGCTAAATAAGAGTGTCTTATTATTATCAATGATGAAAACAGAAAAATACGTTTTTCTTATGCATGTAATTTTATTGTGTACATATACTTTTTCAGGACTCCTACACAGTACCTCTGACCTCCATCCAGTGCTGGCATGTCCACTGTGAGGAATGCTGGCTTCGCACCTTGGTGAGATGAACATGAATCATACTGTACTTAACAAAAGTGACTTCAACAAGTGTAATCTTTATGCTATTTTTGACTGTTAAATGATCTTGATTGGTCCCTCATTCCTGCAGGGAGCTAAGAAACTGTGTCCACAGTGCAACACTATCACCTCACCCGGGGACCTGAGACGAGTGTATTTGTGAAGAGTTACAGCTGTGCTGTCATCTGCCTGTTTGCACTCTAAACAAACGGATCACTTTTACTGAGGGGAACCTTTCTGGGCTGATGCAAAACTTAGAGGACGTCTTGCCTAACAGAGTCATTGCCCAAAAGGTTCTTTCAGATTGCAACCCAGTTACATGAAGACCACTGTGTTCATTTCTTAATGAGATGGTAAATTTTTAAAGTACAAATCTGCCGTAACAATATTGTAAGGACAGTAAAACTGATCACAAAATGCTTCTATGTATAAAATCTTGTTTTATAAAATATTAAGTTATTCTCATTGAGAAAGTTCTAAAGCAATCTGTCAAACAGTTTTGTGAATGTTTACACTGAAGAGTTATTTTCTCATTTGGAAATAGCAGTGCTGATATCTGAAATGGCAACTTCTAAATCATTCATAAACTGTTTTGTGTAGAATGTGAAAATTTCATCCTTATGAAACTGTAATTTAATATTGAATGGGATTCTTTAAATATGGTTTAAGATAAATGATCATTTCAGCTGTTACACAGGTGGTATACCGTAGTGTAATTGTTTATATCATGATTTTTTTTTTTTTTCATTATCCCCTTATGCTTACCATGCGTAAAATCTCAAAGACAGGAGACTGAATATGATGCAAAATTACAAAGCCATTCTCACAAGGTTTGTAGATTCAAAAAAGTGATAATTTTATCAAACAGTTCACGCATAAATAAAAATAGGTTCAGCAACAGATATTCTGAGTTGAAGTAGTTCCCTGTATATTTTGGACTTTTTTTTTGCTCTTCTGCTTCAACTTTTAAGATGCTGTGCAGATGTAATTGTCTACTTTCCTGTAATGAATGAATTAATGATTGACAGGTTATTGTATTGATATGTACTGTACAGCAGAGCTGCATCGAAGAACACGTGCTTCCCCTTCCTTAGCAGGTGGAATTGAATCTAAATGCAGGATATGGACGCTGAGGTTGATCTCTGCTTAGCCTTCACTCTCTCTCCACTGCCAAGCAGAATAAAGGTCTGTTAACACTGAGTCACTCTATGACATTATGACTCAAGGAACTAAGCTCAGAACTAACAGAAAAGGAATTAAATTTCCTTTGTGGTATTTTAGCAATAGTTTTGTTACTCTAGTCAAGTTACTACAGGTAACTGAAAGATCGTGAAGCACTTTTGATAGAACTAAAATAGAATGAAACACAAAACCAGCTTTGTTTAATGATGATGCATTTTGTACAGACCCATCTGTTTTTCTTTGCTAAAAAAAAATAAAAAAATCTAAAGTTGTTGTCTATCAAATGTCATTGTCAGCCTTAAAATAGTTTTCAGCACCAAGGCACCATCACCATGCTCCTAATGTGAAGCTGGACCTATTTGGAAGTGCATTTATGCATTTTACTGACATTTTATCTAAAGCTACAATACTTACATTGCATATATTTCATCAGTTAATGTACTGTATTCCCTGGGTATCAAACTTATGTCGCTGACATTACCTGTACCTCTATTGTTTGAGCTGAGAAAGTAGCAGGTACAGTACAATAAATAATCAGAATTTCCTCTTTCTTTTCAGTTTGTTTATTGCATCACAAGTATCTTTTAACACCACAGTTTGTTTCAGCCATTCTAACAGATGACTGTAATGAATGACCTGATAAAAGGATGTCTGAGGCTGATGTCCTGACATATCTCTAATTAGCAGCACTATACAGACACTTGTCTGTGTGAATTTAGGTTAGCTTTGGATTAGCCTCGCCTTGTGTCTAATGTAAAAGGAAGGAACTGCTGTACTACTCTCAGTGTATTTTACTCCTAAATGTGACCAAAAATTTAATTTACACTTCCAGCCCCAGCAACCCTAATTAAATTATTTTTTTTGGACAATTTGCAAGGGATATATATAAATTTGTAAAACTCCATATTGCTTGAAAATATATGCATATACAATTTTTTAGCATAGTTTGAGCATTATTTATAATTGACAAAAAATATTATATAATTAGAGTTTTGCCTTATTTAGATGATTTACAATGCATTTCAGGATAGACTGGGGCTAGTTGTCTCACATTTAAGTTATATGCTGTAGGTATATATATGTAAACAGTATATAGTTATAGATATTTAGCTTATATAAATATATTTAGTTAGATATTGAACATTTTTCAGGCTGGGAGTTAATATGGACATACAAGTCTAGACTACAAAAAGCTTTTGAACATTTTCACCAATATTTCTCAAGAAAAACAATTGATTATGGCTTTTCAAAATTTGATTATGATTAGTAACTACTTATCTCTGTCATAACAACAGATACACGCAGCCAGCAATTTGATTGGCTGAGTAAACGGAGGAGGTGGTAATTGTCACTGGCAGTAAGCTGTGTCATTGAGTTAGAAACACACACACACACACACACTCACTTCGCCATCTAACCTGCACAGACAAGGTAAGAGCCGTCTTTGATTTTTTTCTGGTGTTCAAAAATTATAGGTCAAATTTATGGCTTATTGTCATGTTGGAACTAGGCAAGACTGTCTCATGATAAGAAGGGTCTGTCATTAAACATAGATGAAATGTGATCAATCTAAAAAGAATAATGGACACATATCTGCACACATTAAATATTATTTTTATTTTTTTATTCTTTAATCATCATCTAAAGACAATCTTGAGATAGAAACACTGGAACATTCAGTAGCCATCAGGGATATTTGATCAAATAAACAGAAAACAGTCTGTACAACTGTAACTGCAACTGTACATTTTTTCCCTGATCAGATTGTTGGTCAAGTTGGTTGGTCTTGTCTCCAGCAGAGTCCCTAAAAATTAACCAAACATGATTCCAGAGAGACGTTGTAGAAAACATTAATGTAGGCATCAGGTCACTGGGCCTCTGTCATTTGGCTTACATGCTGGGTAATCCTCTTCACCGTCCTCACCTGACTTCATTAAGATATTTCCATGGCACTTTACATGAACACGTAAATCCTTTGCTGTCATGTAAATCATGTAAATGCTTTGCTAAATTGCATTAGTGAAAGAGACAGACTCTTCAATAAATTTAATTTATAAAACTTCACAGAATCTTTTTTTTATATGTTCTGAGCCATTTAGATCAACACATTAAAGTTACTTTGACAAAAATAAATTTATAATAATAATAAAAAATAAATACAGTTTCTTAGTCAGGAAATAGGTGCCCTGTTCATTATTACAAGACCCGGTCCACAGACCTCAAAACAAAATCACTAATCACCCGGATCAGTGGATTAGTTCCTGAGCTTCTCTATTGGAGAGACGCAGGCATGCAACGGGCTCAAGTGTCTGTCCATGTCAGCTCCTCTATAGCTCTCTCTCTCTCTCTCTCTCTTTCAGCTGGGCACCAAGACCAAAGCTTCCTACTTGACCTAATCCATGTTCAATATGGAAGGTTTATCAAAGAAGCTCTAAATCTCTCTTGAATTGTTATGGTTTTATGGTCTCGTCCTCATTGCAAGCAAACCTATATTTAATGTGTAGTCTAAAGATATGGGAAGCATTCCACCTGCTTTCTAAAAGTTGAAATGTTTTATTTAGCTGTCCTAGCTGCATTTAATTACACTACCTTTTATTCAGAAAGGATGTATTAAATTGAACAAATGTGACATATTACAATTAATTAAGTACTGTTCTTGTGAACTTTTATTCATCAAAGAATCCTGAAAAAAATCCATACAAATATTAATCAGCATAATTTATATTAAATTGTCAAAATGTTTCAAAATATTACTGTTTTTACTGTACATGTAAAACATTTCCCAGCTACCTACAACCCTATTAGAACAGACCTGAACTCATTAAAAAAAGGTGTTGCATTGGTTTGTGGATTTATTCACCAATAAACCTTAAACATCTCACATACACTTTAACAAAACAAATGCACCTGTTTTGATTGTCTAAGGGAAATGTCAGGACCCAGGCCTGTAGTTCTGAGTGGCCCATCAGGAGCTGGGAAAAGTACCCTGTTGAAGAGACTCATGAAAGAATATGAAGGGGTTTTTGGATTCAGCGTCTCCCGTATGTAGCATTCCAGACAAAAACAAGACACAAGACAAGCAACCAAATGCCAGGAATGCTGTATGAATAGTTTGATCTCTTTCCTTCTGCAGACACCACCAGAAATCCTCGTCTAGGAGAGGAAAATGGAAAAGGTAGGGCAGAATGTCCCACTTCAAAATAATTAAGAGGTGCTTTATCAGCAAAGCAAATGATGTTAGATATGAGTTTAGAAATATACTAAAAAACTAAGGTAAAAAAAAAAGAAAACAAAACAAGCCAATTGAGCATTGAAAAAAGGCTTTTCCACCTCCTCCCATTATGTTTGAAAGCCCCTCCACCATACCTGTCCATAACTTTATTCTTTGCTGCTTCTTACTCCCAAGTGAACTGTTTAGATTCATTTCAACACATTTCATGGTAACACTTTAGAATAAGGTTCCATTAGTTAATATTAGTTAACTACTTTCGTTAACATGAACTAAGCAAGAACAATCCTTCTACAGCATTTATAAGTCTTAGTTCATGTTAATTTCAACATTTACTAATGCATTATTTAAATCAAAAGTTGTGCTTGTTAACATTAGTTAATGCACTGTGAATTACCATGAACTAACAATAAATAACTGTATTTTCATTAACTAACATTAACGAAGATGAATACATACAGTAATAAATGTATTATTCATTGTTTGTTCATGTTAATTAATTCATTAACTAACATTAACTAATGGAACCTTATTCTAAAGTGTTACCCATTTCATAGGGGTAAATTTCTCTTTTTATTCCCCAATGTGCCTTTGTTGTTTTCTCTATAGGGCTGAATTGTCTCCCAATGCTTCTGGGGGCTACATTACTTCCTGTAGCAGACGTCCTGTCCTCTGAGACATCTAAAGGTGTAGATTTGGTTTCCATTATTGATGGTTGTTACTGATTATTGGCATATCTAATGTGACGAGAGAGTAATGGGGGTTACTTTCATCTTTCTAAAATGTAAAACATTGTACGCAAATTAAATTTCAGGCCAAAATGATAAAGATATGATTGTGGACATCACATGTTCTCTCTGACATGAATGCCAGTGTGCACTTTGGAGTAAAAAGCCTTTGAAAATAGCCCCCCTGTGATCCCTAGGTTTTCCATGTGATGTGAACTCTTGCCATTATGTCCCCACCACAGCACAGATACTGAGAGACGAAATCATTAACATCACAATTTATTTTGATGAACAATCTTATATAGCAGTTTCCTAAACAAGGGTCAAAATAAGCTTTAGGATGTCTGCACATTTTTACACAAATTCAAAACTAAAAAACAACAGTTGAAACAAACAAAAAAATAATCTATGGGAAAGAAATACAGGTTTATTTGAGACATTTAAGGTGGAACGGGAAATACTGCATCTAAAATTCTGTGTAACTAGCCTATAAACAGCCATTGCTTATTTAATTGTTTTGTAATCCTTACGATGTTTTCCCACAGACAAATGTTGTTATGCTAATGGGGGTCTCCATTGCAGTGCTGACATGGATGATGTCAGTGTTTGTCCTCCTGTAGCTGTAAATTGTTTGTCTTGTGTTGCCTGCAGAACCATTCCGTCCCTCTTTAGATCCCCTCAGATGTGCTGTTTGTGGAGTTAAACCGTCAGAATGGTATGAATCCAGCAACGCGCAGTGCCTTTACGAAAATGACTATTTTTTTGTGAGATTATTAAAGTATTTTTATGCGTGAACGCCGCTATTTTTGTATTTTAGAACTTTAGAGTTTAGTTCACATCTTTCGTATAATTTAGTTAGATCAACAATTTTAATTTCGTGCAGTTTCTGAAATAAACATTTGGCGCCCCCTGCTGAGCAGAAAGGATTTTGAAATGTCACAAAGTTGATAAAAAAATACAAATAAAAATGTAATAATAATTTAGTCATCCTCGGAAAATGTCTTTCCTTTCCCTTTCTTTTTTTCTTTTTTAACAGATCTTGCTTTTGATATTTTCAAAATAATTCAACCCTTTCAAATAAACACCCTTTCAGGCCAATTGATGACAATAGCTTACAATGTTTCCTTGTTAACAGTCACAATTTGCTTGGTTTTATGATTCATTTTCATTTATTTCTGTCCCCAATCCAGATTACCACTTTGTCACCAGAGAGAAGATGCAAGATGGAATCGATAAGGGTGAATTCATTGAGAATGCAGAGTTTTCTGGGAACATGTATGGAACCAGGTACATTTTATTTGTAAATTGACATCTGGTTTCTGATAATCCCCTTAATTCAGCAGAGGTACTTCAATGCTATTTCTTTGTCTTCATGCCAATGCCCAACAGTAATCATTTTGAAATGGCTGAGATTGTCCATAAATGTATAGCCTAGTCAATAACCAAAAAATTAATTGTTATTGCTCATTAAATTCACTGTCACTTGCAGCAAATCATCCATAGAAGACGTTCAGGCACAAAATCTCATCTGCATCTTGGATGTTGACATACAAGGAGTGAAAAACATTAAAAAGACAGATCTGAACCCCATATATATCTCCATCCAACCTCCTTCAATGGAGTTACTGGTAAGTTAATAGAAACATTTTCAGTTTCATAGTTATATAGCTTTTAAATTGTGATAAAATACAGGAAGGTGGTTTATTTTCCTATAGGAAAAGCGTCTGAGAGACAGACAAACAGAGACAGAGGACAGTCTACAGAAGCGTCTGGAGGCAGCGAGGATTGACATGGAACTCAGTAAGTGATATTTACAGTAAATTGGTTGTGCTTGGGAGAAAACCTTTATTCCCTTGCCATTTTCTCCTCTGTAGGTAAGGAACCTGGGGTTTTTGATATGGTAATCATTAATGATGACCTGGAAGAAGCCTATGAGAAACTCAAAAGTGTTCTTATTGAGGTAAAACTATTTTATCTCTGTAAAAAGATTGCATAATTTTTATTAATTTCATAGATAAATAAATAATTTATTGTTATTGTAAATAAGTTATTGGGGGTTTTTTTTCCGACAGGAAATTGAGAAGGTGCAAGATGCCAAGAATTAGGAAAGGATAAACAGCACTTTTGACCTTTCTGCCCGACAACACAAGACATGAAGCCTTTTTTCCAGCCTTGTACGGTGCAATCATGATGTTGGTTCTCATGTCAGACTCTATTCACTTAAATGGGTAATCAAGACGGGTGTTATGTTCAAAAGAGTGTGATATAGAGCTTTTCTCTGTGGGTGAGAGAAAATCTATGCATTTATGTAAAAAATATCTCAATCTCAGTTGAAGACTTATCTCTATTAACCCTTTCCAGCATGTTTGCACCTTGAATTATGAAGGGAGAAAACTTATAACAAAAACGCGTTCAGTTAGCTATTATTGATGACAATAGCTTATCATCAGCATATTAGTTGAGAAATTATTGTTTTTAACATGTATGATCTTTGTAGAGAGCTAAGCTATAGCCTAGGCTACAGCTCGTTTGATTCTCAGGTAGCCAGATTTAAATGTATCCACCTGAATGGGATGCACCTTCATGTTGCTAAATTTGTGTCAAATATAAAATTGTCATTTTGGGTTAGCTTAAATAAAATAAAATGAAACTACAGCAACACAACAGTCATGCTTTTCTTCATTATCTTTTTTTTCTATATCTGTTTACTCTTTTAATGTTAAAGTGAAGTGAAATAAAGTTAATAATCTCCTAACTGATTCACACCAAACGTACACTGTAAGCGTCAGTAAAAATGGCAACTACAAACCTGCGGAAGTGAGGATGAGAAACTTGCCTGGAAACCGGTTATTTTTTGAAACTAAAGCATGTGTGATATATCGTGTGATATGCCTTGAACATATCAAATATGATAGAGATTGTTAAACTGTTAATGTTAAGTCAATAGGTTTCAGTTTTGAGTGAGCATTATAAAACAAATGGGAAACAACCACACAATTCGAGGAAAACAACACTTTGATACTGGCAAAGTAAGTCTACGTTCTTTCTAACGTTAATTTGAAAAACAGACAATAAGAGATAAATGAGGTTTTTGTTGAAAATCTTCATTTATTGTCCGTTTTTATGTAAAAAAAAAAGTAACCAAGCTTATCTAAATAAACATTTAGAAATAATGTACATTTGTCTCTTTATGACACATTTTGATTGACAAAATGTTTTATATGTTGTGATTTCATACCGAATCTATTAAATATATCTAAAATCTTTGCTTTGGATCTATTAAGGACAGTCTCTGCTGGACAACACTAATATATTAGTACATTTAGTAACACACTATAGCTGATATTGTTAATTGTTTCCCACAGTCTGTGAAGTGCTTGAGTCTAGCAGTAAGGAGCAGGCGTCCATCAGTCAGGTGATGTGTTTCCTCCATGAGTGGGATCGGGGCAATAAGACAGTGCACAGTCAAATGCTAAGTGACTTTCTGGCCATGAACACAGGAAAGAAATGTCCTGAACTGGAGCTTGAGTTTGCTCAAGTTACCAGCCTGTTTCTTGCTCGGCTCACTGCTTGGATAAGACTAATGTATTCACACATATGGTCATGCTTTATCTGTGCTCTAAAAAAAATGGATTCCTTCTAAATATCTGACTAAAACTTACAAAACTTAACTGAGAGATATCAGTCATGCCATGTATGCCTCCTTGCATGTTTTGTTTCCAGCTATACTGTATGTTTGGAACATGTCTAGACTTTCAGCTGAGAGCAGTGGTGGTTTTCCTCTCTGCCAACAGCAGGTAAAATACCAAATGAATGCTGTGAATTAATGTTAGTACTAGATGTCAAGCACGCAAGGTCCTTGTGCAAATTAAACACTAGAAAATTCCCTAACAGAAACACTATCTATCCTAACATGGTTTCATTTTATTAATTTGTATGATCAGTCACCAGTTCATGATTGAGCTTCTGGTGATGGGTGGAGTGCTTACACTGCTTGAGATTCTAGGACAAGACAAACTCAAAGATGGGGATAAAACCGAGGCTCTTTGTCTGCTCCAGATCATCGCCAATGCTAGCCAAAAATATAAAGAGCTTATCTGTGAAAGCTACGGTACTTACACAGCAAACTACCAATCAAGAAGTGAAACAGCTCCAGCTCATTTTTCAGTGATGTATTATGGAATGACAGTTTGCAACATTTCCATGAAATATTGTGAGGTTAAAGCCTTGCATGATCCAACCTGGATCCATTTTGAAGGTTGGGAATTTTGACAGGCAAGCTCTGACAACTTTATATACACACATACAGTATATACTGGCTCATGAACTGATTTCAGCTCTCCCATCTGTTCTTTTCTGATTGACATGTGTGAAGGCCGTAGCTGAATGTTTGGCCAAATCTGAGACAGAGGGGACTCAGGAGACCGCCGCCGCCGCCCTGCTACAATCTTTAGCCCATGAAAACCCCAAATACAAGAATCAGGTGTACAAGGGTCTTTTCGCCCTGCTGACCTGCACTTCACCAAGAGCACAGCAGCTTGTTTTACATATCCTAGCTATAGTTCAGGTACAACTGTTTTGCTGGATGACAATAAGCATCAGAGGAATATTTAATTGTTTAAAAAAAATCTGTACCATGTTGTATATGAATTTAAGTTTGCATTAAAGTTACTTTTTTTGTATCAAACATCAAGATTTTAAATGAATTTGTATGGGAAAAGTATATATTGTATGTGCCTGGTCAACATTTTACGTTTTGGCTGTTTTGCAGCTCACTTTAATTATCTTGTGATATGACAAATACATTTTTAAAAAAGTACAAATATTCCAGATAGTATCTCTAATAATATGAGCTCATGAAAACTGCATTCATAATAAATAATTATCTGAGGACTAGAAAAATGGTTTTTAAATAATTTTAAATAATATGTATGGGATGTCACGCTGCATCAAATCTTTTTATAATTTGTATACATTTGTATAAATTCTACAATGTATATAATTTTGTTTTGTCCAGCCCAGCATATTGTAACCCTTATTGAATCTGCTGAGGTCCTGCATTTAGAAGTACAATAAGACGGCAAGTGTACATTTCAAATTTGAAATTATTTGTTGTTTACCCTACTGTGAATCCCACCGTTTCTTTTCTACTTTTATTTTTACTTCCAGCCATAGAACTGATAACAGAGCTCATGCAATCAGAGGTTAGACTGGCTCTGCTCAGGGGTCTGGTGGCTTTTCTCAAACCAACTAAAGAGAGAAACACCAAACAAAAAAATCCTGGAGGGTATGATCTTCTGCTCATCTTTTTTCAATTAAAACAAGGCACAAAACTTGTGTAACTGGCAAGGTATTGTTTTTTGCAACTGAAACAGTGGTTCTCCAATAACAATACTGCTTTGCATTATGATCACGTTGCAGCGTGGAGACAACCTCCCATTTGTTACCGTTTGGGCTTTGTAATTTAATTTGAAGCAGATGCAGATGAGATGTGAAACAAATATGGATTGTGGCTTGAATTTGCATCTTTCTCAGTTATTGATTTATCTGACATAAAAGTTATAAACAGTCCTGTGTTGTATTTGAAATTCAGCTGAAACAGTTTGATTGTTTTGTTAGATCCAAAATGACTGATTCACTTCCTGTGCTTCTCCAGCAAGCAGCTTCTGCAAAAACCATCAGGTACGTCAAACAATGGATACATTCAAGACATACAGCATTGAAAATATTATATAAGACATGCTGATCTGTGTTTTTATTATGTACGATATATTGACATGATGTTACAGGATTCTGGCACAGACAAGTGAGGAGATATCCAAAGAGCTGGTCTCTCTCAGAGTGATCCATCACTAACTCTATGCAATGGGGAACCAGGAACATGTAGATGCCCAGAGACAAGCCAGCCTGGCTTTGGAGGTACAATTAAAACCACCTTCTACCCACACTAACTCACGTATTCTTACATACTCTGATTCTGAATCATCCATAAATAAATGCAATACTGGGCAAGCAATAGACCAATGAGAATCTGATATTAATGTATAATGTCTGTTTAGCATTTTGTGTGCATGTATCCAGTGGTGGAAGAGCATGTATGCAGAGCTATGGGCACCAGACTGTTTGAGTCTTGTATATATACACATACATACTCTTGTGGAAAACATGGGAAAGAAAATGTTTCAAAAAGTGTGTAAGATGAACTTTTATCTCCTATGGTTATCAAAGAATGATAAAAATAAAAAAACTGTGGAGTCCCCACTTTATATATTTTTTATTTCATTTATTTATTTTTCATGCCATTCTCAGTGTGTGTCTCATGTTACAGCAGAATCAAATTGCCACAGTGATAGACTACTAGATGGATGAAGGTAGGCGAGCTGTCTGACTCCTCACAGTACCTCTGGAATGCCACGTTTTATGCTGTTTCTGTGTCTTTATTTTTAGAGATGGCCAACTGTGGTAAAACTTGCTGCAGCGACACTGGAGGTGATAGTTAAAGCCATAGAAATAAACAGACAGAGACATAGTGAGCATCTGACAGCGGTGCATTATTGTCTCCCTGCAGGAAGTGAACCAAATGTGGCTGGGTCGTGGATCTGTACGGTAGGTTTAAATAGACTGTTGTAATGCAGAAATAATGTAAGATTTATCCAAATTCTGCATTACTTAATATTTGCTTTCATATATTTATGTAATCTGCACATGCCTGCATAACATACATGTTGATTCCTGCATTAGGTGTTATCAGAACTGGATGGACAAATGCCAAAGACCACAGCAGGACTAATGAAACAGCTGCCTGGGGTTGGACATTACATCGCCAGGGTGATCAGTTCTATAGTTCTATAGGTAACTTTGTTTTGCTAAAACATTTGATTTGATGAGACATTTAGCATTACATTACTTGCTCACCAACGGCTCCTCTACAGTGAATGGGTGCAAACAGATGATAAAAACATCAGAACAATCCACAAGTGATTCACACAACTCCATTCAAACTTGTGTCTTGTGAAGTGAAAAGCTGCTTTTTGCAACAACAACAACAAAAAAAAAAATCCATCATGAATGCATTTTTAACTTCAAACTGTTGTCCATCCCCTGTTGTCCTCTAACATGTTAAACCATATATTTATTTAGAACTGGTTTGGACTTGTAAACAGTGCTTTATTTTCACATATTTTTCTCCTGATTCAGTCAAGATTGTTTTTTTGTTGTTGTTGTTTTTTGTTTTTTTACTTGCAGCATACTTTAAATTTAAACGCATTTAGCCAACCAGATAAATTTAATTACATGGTCATATCAATTTAATTGTCGGTGCCCAGAATACCCTTCCATCTCTGATAGGAAGTCAAAATATATTTTTTAACAAACCTGGAATTGTTGCTAATACAACACGCATGTAGATAAAAATAATCTATAGCTTCGAAACATGAAGGTAAATTTATCCTTTGGTCTGTTTGTTTATATTTCAGATTAAAGTGTGTTGTAAAGTGTGTCGCAGTGGGACTGGGACTAGGTGCAGTCCAAAGTCTTTCTTCCAATAGACATGTGCACTTCTGCATAACAGCTGATAACATCCTATTTCCCAATTTACTCAAATAATTCAGAGTGAAGTTCAAAGTTCCTATGTGACTGACTGAACTCTTCCACACAGTGCACACTTCCACACTTTTCCTCAGGTAAGTTCACTGGTAAATTTATGTTGATTGCAAACATTTGTGAAAATGAAATAATGCCTATACGGATAATGGTATATGATATAAGGATAAGGTAATTGCAGTCAGCTAATAAAAACATCACATGCTTGTTAAATAATTTAGTGGGATGTCTTTTCATTCAAATTAAGTTGCATTAATTACAAGAAGAGTCTGTAGGGAGAAGGTATCACTCAAGGACAAGCTGATAATCTTCCTTAACAAGGTGCAACTCTTCGCATTTTCTGAATATAAGATCTTATGAACTTAAGAACACACAAACAAGGGATGTATTATTCTACCATAGAAAGGATACAAACACACACACACACACACACATATACAGAGAGAAAGAGAGAGAGAGTAATAACTTATTTGTACGTGTTTTCCCCTCTGTGCTTTCCTCTGAATGCTAGTCTAGTCTGTTTAATTATAAAGCATAGTCCTCAATGGAATCAGCATGGCAGAGAGTGGAATCACTGCACCACTGGATTCTGGAGAATGGGGGTATGATCCCTCACCCCCCCAATATTTTATAAACTTGATTTATTTTACACCTTGTATTTTACTGTACTATCTACATGGGGTAGTATTTGAATGATATCAGTAAATAAAAATGTTACATTATAAAGTAATAATATAAGTGCACAGTTATGCAACCCCCTTGTGTTTTCTGTCATGGTATTTCAGATAAGCGGACGGACCCATGGCTTCTAATCTACTCTCCTGTACCGGTCATCTGCATATTTTTGTGCTATCTTGGTATTATTTGGATTGGACCCAAGCTTATGAAACACAAGGAACCAATGAACATAAAAGCAGTGCTTATTGTGTACAACTTCGCCAGTGTCGGTTTGTCCATTTACATGTTCCATGAGGTACATTACGTATTTCATACATACATACACTAGTTAAGGGCAAATTATTTCAAGGTCTTTCATTAAAATATCCTAGTCATCAAATCTGAAATATAATTTTCTTTCCACAGTTCTTGGTCACATCTTGGCTGGCAAACTACAGTTATCTGTGTCAACCTGTGGACTACAGCCCCAGTCCACTAGGAATGAGGGTGATTACATCTTTCTCACTTTCTGTTTTGCTGCCTAGTGTGCTTTACTAATAATCAGTAATTCCTGTTTTCTAAATCACAATCAAATTACCTATTTTTACATTCCAATAAAGATGCATTTGTTTCCTAAATATTACTGTACCTTTTTAGATGGCCAGTGTATGCTGGTGGTTCTTTTTCTCTAAAGTCATTGAGCTTAGTGATACAGTAAGTTTAACTCATTTAACAAACATGATTATTGCAGATATTTACACCCATTGTAGATATGCAGTTCAAATAAAGATGCCTTTTCAAATTCCTCATTCAGGTCTTTTTTATCCTAAGAAAAAAGAACAGCCAGCTCACTTTTCTACATGTGTATCATCATGGAACTATGATCTTCAACTGGTGGGCAGGAGTTAAATTTGTGGCGGGAGGTCAATGTAAGATAGAAACATTAAATAATTAATAATAGTAATATAAATTCATGCAAAAAAACACTGAACAAATAAACTTAAGAACTAAACTTTTTACCATTGTAGTCAGTTACTAATTCGTTTAGTAATTTAAAACCATTATACCCTCCAATGACTACAGTTAATATGCAGTTTCCTAGCCCTCTTTGAATTTTTTTATACCCATTAAATTTAACTATTATTTATGCATTTTATATATCACGAATATCACGTATTACATTATTTTGTCTCTTTTTACCTGTTCATTCAGCATTTTTCATCGGGCTGCTGAACACCTTTGTTCATATAGTGATGTATTCTTACTATGGCTTGGCGGCCCTGGGGCCTCACATGCAGAAATATCTGTGGTGGAAGCGCTATCTCACCTCACTGCAGCTGGTGAGATGGCCAGTTGATACTTTGTAAAATATTTTTAAAAGGAATTTAAAAATTAAAACACAGAAGCATAACACATCAATGGGACTGTTGAACAACTTGTCCTTACAGGTCCAGTTTGTCTTGATGACTATTCACACTGGATACAACCTCTTCACCGAGTGTGATTTTCCCGATTCCATGAATGCAGTTGTGTTCGCATACTGTGTCAGCCTCATTATACTTTTCAGCAACTTTTACTACCAGAGCTACATAACCAGGAAGAGCAAGAAGTCTTAACAGCATTGATCCACATGATGAGCAGACTTAACTGATAGACTAATAGCCTATGTCCATTCCTGTTCTCAATGTAGTCCTGCCTCACCTATATTTAGTCATCAAGACTGAAATTTTACCTCCTATCTAATTTGGTTTGTAAATGACTTATCCAATAAAGATGTAACTTTTCTAATTATTCATTTTTTGCATTTTGGAACATCAGCCGAAATAAATTGAACTATATGAATAAAGTGTAATTTCATTTGAAGTAACTCTAAGATGGGACATTATCGTTTTGCATGGTTTAATAAAGCTTTGTACTGTCTTGTAAATTGTGTGTTTCTATTTACAATAGTGAAGTGCACTAGATGGCACTCTTTACGTATCTTGACTTCAGCTGCCTCAGACGCAAATTCTCGCGATAATGAGGCGAAGGCACCCAGGAATGGGTAAGTATTTCGTAATAAACGCAATAACGCAGGCCTCTCTACAACATTTGCAATACTTTATTAACCCTATCGCAGTATGAACATAATACATAGCCTATTAAGTGTTTGATATGCGAATAAACAGGTTAGGACTGCACTGCAATGATTGCGTTACGTATGCTACTGCTCATGTTTGAAAAAAGCTGTATTTAGTCTAGACCTCTTCAGGTTTTAGGTTTGTACTACAGACACAGGTGTCAAAATCACATATTAATTAACTGAACCATATATTCAAATCAAGCTGCGCAATATCAGCGACAGGTGCATTGCAGTAACTGTTCGTGCTCAGTTTGTTTCCTGTTAATACAGCAGATATATATTTTTTACGTATTAAAAGTAATTACATTTGATGTAGGTGCATGTAATTTACCATTTCCGGTGTAATGTTAGTTCATTTGTTTGTGTGTTTCATATCTGTGATCTTAATGTAGGCTATCTCCAGGGATCACTGGCACTTAGGCTATGAGTAGAAACACAGGAGAGAAAGTATGACGCCCTTCTGCTAACATAAAGTTGCGAGTCTTTGGTTGACCAGCGTCTAAAAATAATCATCAGGATATGTACTAAGAGACGCAGGATACATTGCAAGTGGTTTAATATAATATGTTGTCAATTAAACTACATAAAGAATACACAGACATTTATAGAAATTAACATAAAATAAACCATTTATTTATTTATTTTACTTTTTATATCAGTTTTATACACGTGTGGGGAGGCAATAAGAAACGCCGCGCGCTGAGACTGGAAGGCGGGAACTTCGCCTGGGGTTGTGAGTGCACATCTCTGCTCATAATAACTCTCTTTTCTTCCTTTCTTTTTCTTTCTTTTGCTTCTTCTTCTGATCCTCCTCTTATTCCAGCTCCAAGAGCAATTTATTACATTTCTCACTGACCTAACACTTACACAATCTTATGCACGCGAGTCATTGCTATATCTGCATACTAAATTATTGACTTTTTAAACATGCAGACGTCCATTCAAATGCTAATCATTGTGGTCTACTGAAGGACTATCTGAGCAGTCAGTCAAAATTATTGTTGCAAACTTACAAATCAGTGAGTTTTGGTGCAATTTCAACCGCTCTAGCTTCCAAATTTCTTGCCAGCTAATATTTTTATTGGTTGTCAGGACACTGAGTCTGTGTGTCAGTGCATTTAGAAGTATTAAAACCATGAAATGCCTTTAGACTGCGATCATGGAAGTGGTGCCTGGAAATTTTCTCATAAATTTTGCGTGAAGTCTCTGATGTAACACATCACTGTAAAACAAAACAATTTGCTTGAACAGGGAAAACTCTTGAGCTTGTCTGTCTCATGGGTTGCAATGGACATATTTTAGTTTTTATGCATGGCATACATCATGCATGTGAATTATTTATTCTCTGTGAGCAAATCTAAACATGACACTGGTGAAATCCTACTCTGCATGTTCTCTGGGGCTTTTCTTTCATTTTTTTGGAAATAATTATAAGTACATGTCATTTTTCACTGTAACTCACTGGGTGCACTCGCAAAACCAGGATCATTGTTGTTGTGTACAATCCCTCCAACAATGAGCTTGTGAGAACCAAGACCCTGTTGAAGAACTGCATTGTTCTGGTGGACAGCTCACCATTCAGGCATTATGTCTATTATTAGAAATTGAGCCATCTCAGCCTCAGACTGTTCATGGACCCTTTGCTTACACATTGCGCACAAAATATAAAAGCTTTTCCAAAACCAGAAGTTCCAATGTATCATCTTTACTTGGTTGCTACAAACAGGCACGTGCACAGGTAGGGCTCAACCTGTGCAGAACACATGCCCTTTTTGCCCTTACACTCCGAAGTGCCCTTTTTTTGGTGGTGTTTTTTTTTTTTTTTTAACAATGCTATTGGTCACCCTTTACGTCTGTCTGTCCTTTTTACAAATATTTAGCAAATGAAAGTTCTTAAAACGAGCTTGTGTAGATCTTATTCGATCCTCAAGCTGTCAGTAAGCTGATAACTCCGCCCCCTCTGTTGAATCAACTGAAGTTCCACAGCAGCCGCACAGTAGACAACAGCTGAGCTGAACAAAGTTTTGCGAAGGGTAAATAAATATCTTGTTGTTTGCGTAAGTACTACTAAACACTAGGTCTATAAAGGCTCATATTTTATTTATTTGATGTCTGACTGACTCACTGACTGAGACGTGGGACGTCGCCTGAGAGAGAGAGGGCTAGCATTTGCCATCCAATAGCCTACATAGCCAACACTTAAATAGCCCGTGCATACAGTAGCATTTCATCTTTTATAAAATGCGATTTTTCCCAAATGCATTTTACCACAGGAAAAACTGAGTGCTCCGTCTATATAGCTACAAATCTAGTTTGTAACCTTTAACGTTAGATGTAAATGTAATGTGATCCCGGCAGCGGCAGGTGCCGTCGCCGTTTTAATGACGGCCAAAAAAGAAAATCACATTTCCACACATTCGCTGGTCAAAAACGATATATTGATAAGTAATACAACAACATATAATGTTTTTACCATCGGAAAATCATAACAGGGGCGCCCCCCGGTGTTTCGTACTGGAACTTACACAAAGCGACGAGTGATACTCGTCACCTAGATAACATATTTTTCTAAGAAATTTCTGTTTTGATTTATGATTGCTGATACACTTAATTTATTAACATTAAGGCTAATCATGTTATGGTATACTCTCCGCTCTTCCTCACATGTATAAAATGTAGTAAAACATGGTTTTACTACAGTAATGTAGTAGTAACTAAATTTTTTTTTTTTTTACAGAAGATCACTGTGAAATCTTTATATTTTATCATGCAGAATGTAATTAATGATTCATTCCAAGGCTTCATTTATTTGATCCAAAATACAGCAAAAACAGTAATATTGTGTAATATTTTTACAATTTTAAATAACTGTTTTCTATTTGAATATATTTTAAAATGTAATTTATTTTTGTGATCACAGCTGAATTTTCAGCATCATTCCAGTTCAGTACTCTTCAGTGTCACGTGATCCTTCAGAAATGCTTTTCACTGCAACTGTACTTTTCACACTGTTTTTATTTATTTTTTAATTGCTGGCTTATTTTAGGGAAAGTGTAGTGAATAAGAGACCTTCAAGAGACCAACATCCCTGGTCCACCACAGTATCAAATTTTTGCCTGGTAGGCGTATACATGTTGGATATGTTATAGTAACGGTATGGCTATAGTTTCTTATAATCTGGAATTGAGTTGGACATAATTACTTAAATTATATTTCAAAAAAGTTTGTCAAAAATACTTGACTCATTGCTCACCTTCCCCTCTTCTCAATGTCATAATCATGTTAACCAAATAATACAAATTAGCTTATAAAACCAAACAGAATAGCTAAAAATGAGAATATATATAATTTTTTTTCTTTGCAAAGTTCATAAAAAAGTGCATAAAGTTCAATAAAAAAAGATTTTGGTTTCTGTTTGGTTTTATAAGCTAATTATTTGGTTAACATGTTTATGTATGATTCAAGTATTTTTTTTTCTCTATAAATGCAATTTAAAAAAAGAGGGAGTACACAAGAGCTGTTGTAATTAGGTTTAAAGAAGCCCTTAAAACCCTGTTTATTTATATTATCTAATTATCTAATATTATTATTATGGTTATTAATCATGAATAAATCTAAAGCTTTTGAGACTATTATTTTATGTTAATTGAATTTGTCATGAAGATGTGACCATGTCTTCCTTTTATGCAGGCTTATTAAATAATCTTGATATAAAAAAGGGAGGGGGGTGCCCTTTTTCAGTTTCAGCACATGCTCCTCAAAAGGTCTGTGCACGGCCCTGGCTACAAATGTAAGTTTTCTCAGAAGTATGTAATGGCATTTGGTGATTTATGTTGACATAAGTGACAGAAACACTGGCAATGCAACACAGTTGAGCAGTTCAGAATAAATCAAAATACTGCAGACGCCTGCAGCGATTTAATTGATGACAATGCAAACGCAGCTTTTGACTTCAAATTGTCAACATTAGATGTGTAGCAAGTTGGGAAGAGAAAAGTATTGATTGTGTCTTGGGTTTGTATGATGAACTTCCCAAAACTATTTTTCTTTGTGGTTGGGAACTATCGGTTGGGGTGTTTGTTGTGTGCATGGGACATTTATCAGTGTTGTGCGCTATGCGTTTGGAGTGCATGAGTTACATCATCCTCAGTTTGCGGATGGACGCTGGCGAGGAAAGACGCACTTATTTTCTCTCGCTCTTTCTTAATGTTGTGTGTGATGTGGGAAGAGGTTGGCACAACGAAAAATATTGATCAAATTGTCCCATATGTTTCCAGGTCGGGTCAATAAATTCAGCTGTTCTGAAGCCATCCTGTTGTCTACTGTGTGAAATTCGTTATGTGCAGAAAGGGATCTGCTACAGATGCACTTTGGGTTTGACATCTTAAGCAAGAATAAACCAATATTGTTTTCTAATTAAACTCTATTATTCAGTTTAGTTATTCAGTATCTGTGAGTTTTCCACACTTTGAGCCATTCACAATCATCTCCATTTTCCTAAACTTATCATTGGCAAGAGGTTGTTTTTTAACAGCATTAGTTAGAGGTGACACATTCCCATTAGTACATTCAATCCATGGTCCAAAGCAAATAAACTTATGTCTAAGTTTGTTTTTTTTACTGAAAATGATAATTCAATAATTCAACTGAAATTGTGAAACTTGTGTATTAAATAAATTCAGTGCACACAGACTGAAGTAGTTTAAGGCCCAATCCCAATTCTACCCCTTAGCCCTTCCCCTTTCCCCTACCCCTCCGTTTCGCGGGTTCACATGAATGGGTAGGGGTGTCTCGATTCTCATTTGGTTGGAGGGGTAGGGGTAAGGGGAAGGGCCAGATAGCCCTTCAAAAGAAGATTTTTCAGGACCACACTTCAAACGAAGGGGGTATGAATTATCTCGGCAACATGGCTGCTACAGTGAACAAAAATACTTTTTTGGCATAAATAAACATTTTAATGAAAAGTAATCATTTGCTTTATGTTACATTCGATTGTGAGTTCATATTAACGGTCATGTTACTCAAAGAAATGTTTGCAAAAAATCGCTAATTTTTGTTAACGTCATATTATTACAGACTGCATGATAGTGCCACAGCATATGTCTGATCAGGGTGATAACTGCCATAGACTAATCCCGCCAATAATTAGAAATCGCTAAACCATTTTCTCAAATATTGCCTATTCGAGAGAGAGAGAGAGAGAGAGAGAGAGAGAGAGAGAGAGAGAAATGGAAGTTTTGTATATTTGCGTCTGTTCGTTTATCTTTTTAGAGTGACTTTACTTAAAAACAGCAATTGTGTCCTCTCGTCGCTGGAAAAATATAATGTAGCGATTCAGTATTTAAACTTTATTTAATAAAAGTCATGGGGCAGCATTGACAAGTTTATTTTCTCCTGGATGTGTGAGCTGCGTGATTTCATATAAAGCTTTCAATAAAGCTCATTCTGATTCATTCTGATTCCAATATGTGTGCGTGTCAGTAAGCAGCTCTTTAATACAGAACGAAAATTAATGGCTCTAATGCACACCAGTATATGTGTGTATTGTAAGAGCTAGACGACGAACACTGATGACGTGTGACGTCATGGTAGTGGTGTCACAATCCTTAGGGGAATATCTTCTCCCCTAACCCTTGACACTCTGTTTTAAGGGAGAAGGGACAGGGGTAGGCGGAGGGTTAGGGGAAGGGGAAGGGGTAAAAAATAGAATTGGGATTGGGCCTAAGTCTTTGGTTCTTTCAATTGTGATGATTTTGGCTCACAATCTTAACAAAAACCCACCTATTCACTATCTCAACAAATTAGAATGCTTCATAAGACCAATAAAAAAATAAAGTAATTAAAAAACTGTTGGCATTATGGAAAGTATGTTCATTTACTGTATATGTGCTCAATACATGGTAGGGACTCCTTTTGCTTTAATTACTGCCTCAATTCGGTGTGGCATGGAGGTGATCAGTTTGTGGCACTGCTGAGGTGGTATGGAAGCCCAGGTTTCTTTGACAATGGCCTTTAGCTCATCTGCATTGTTTGGTCTCTTGTTTCTCATTTTCCTCTTGACAATACCCTCTGGTGAGATTGCTGGCCAGTCAAGCACACCAACACCATGGTCATTTAACCAACTTTTAGTGCTTTTGGCAGTGTGGGCAGGTGCTAAATCCTGTTGGAAAATAAAATCAGCATCTTCCAAAAGCTGGTCAGCAGAAGGAAAAATGAAGTGCTCCAAAATTTCTTGGTAAACGGGTGCAGTGACTTTGGTTTGCAAAAAACACAATGGACCAATACCAGCAGATGACACTGCACCCCAAATCATCACAGACTGTGGAAACTTAACACTGGACTTCAAGCAACTTGGGCTATGAGCTTCTCCACCCTTCCTCCAGACTCTAGGACCTTGGATTTCAAATGAAATACAAAACTTGCTCTCATCTGAAAAGAGGACTTTGGAACACTGGGTAACAGTCCATTTCTTCTTCTCCTTAGCCCAGGTAAGATGCATCAGAAGGGGCTTAACAAGAGTAATACGACAACTGTAGCCAAATTCCTTGACACGTCTGTGTGTGTGATGGCTCTTGATGGCTTGACCCCAGCCTCAGTCCATTCCTTGTGAAGTTCACTCAAATTCTTGAATCAATTTGGCTTGACAATCTTCATAAGGCTGCGGTTCTCTCGGTTGGTTGTGTATATTTTTCTTCCAAACTTTTTCCTTCCACTCAGCTTTTTGTTAACATGCTAGGATAAAGCACTCAGTGAACAGCCAGCTTCTTTTGCAATGAATGTTTGTGGCTTACCCTCCTTGTGAAGGGTGTCAATGATTGTCTTCTGGACAACTGTCAGATCAGCAGTCTTTCCCTATGATTGTGTAGCCTAGTGAACCAAATTGAGAGACCATTTTGAAGTCTCAGGAAACCTTGAATTATTCAAAGTTGAATTATAGAAATAAATGAACCTTTCCATGACATTCTAAATGATTGAGAAGCACCTGTATACCCCAGTAATATAAGACTGGATTTGTGTTTCAAGGTCACATATGTTATGACAGATTTTCTGAGATTAATGATCCTCATCCTCTCCAAAAGGGGGCAGACTCCCCTAACAATAGTCTACAAAAGTGTATAAAATTTAAGTTCCCTTTTGAACAGTCTCTCCCATTGCATTGCTGATGCTTATGTGTAAACTCCTGTTTACTCTGATACTGATGCCTAATTTGTTCATGTTCTTGTACCTTCCCCCCATTTAAGAGCACATTTTTGAGCAAATTTCCAGCAATGATTCAAATGTCATGCCGCAAGTGTGACTTGTGCAGGGAACCCCTGCATAATGTAAATGGGCAAGGTGAGTTTGTCGCCTGTCTGGGCAGTGTAAATGCAGATGGAATACGCTCACTGAGAGAGCATTAATCGCCCTTCTCCGCTTGCGGATCACCTTCTTTAATGAAGGAGGTCCTCCACGCTCTTCTCTCCCATTGACAAGGTCATGGCTAACATGGTGGTGCTGGAGTGCCACCTTTGGCAAAATCTGTCAGAGATCAGGGATGCAGATAAACTAAAACCACTTGCCATCCGGCTTCAGACTAGGAAAACTAGCCCCGGATCTGTAAAGTTAGTTTCTAAAAATCATAGAATAAGGCTACTCGCTTCAGTTCATTGCAGACTGACTTGGTTCAGAGGTATCATTCAAACTTCGGTATGGAACAATGATGCACAAGTTCTCCGGTCCGAAGTTCAAAGCAAACAGTTGCTAGCAAACAGTGAGTTGGGCTTTTACAGCTGTTACTTCCTTGTTCTCAAGAAAGATGTCGGGCTCAGAATCATTCTTGGTCACAGGCATCTGATCCACTCCCTAATGAGACGGCTGTTCAGGATGTTGAGTTTGAAACATCCTTGTGCAAATATGCCCTGAGGACTGGTTTCTATCAGTGGATCTGAAAGACATTTATGTTTATATCCAGATAGCTCCCCATCACAGGACTGTTCTAAGGATTCATATTCAAGAGAGTGACCTATCAGTATACAGTCCTGCCATTCAGACTGTTTCTGACTCCACACACTTTTACAAGGTGAATAGACAAAGTTCTTTCCCCACTGAGATGGATGTAAATCAGCATTCTAAATTACCTTGACGATTGGCTGGTCTTAGCCAGATCAGAATGGGAACTCATCGCTCATGGGACAGTGCAGCTCAGCCACCTGGAGCAGATTGGGTTGAGAATCAATTGAGCCTAGAGCTCTTTGTCTCCCATGTGCTGTCTCACACTTGGCACATGGGATGTTTTTACCCTAGTTCCAATCAGCATCCCTTGGGGCTGACCTCCAGAAGGAAGATGGTATTAACAAACTCCTGCAAGCGAAGGGCATGATTTGGCATCCCTGGCCAGAGCTGTGGAGCCTTCATATTTGGCCCCTCTATAGGAGCCTTTTTAGCTCCCGCTAATACAATTTTAGAGGCTAGAGCTCAATCTACAAGACATCTTTACGCCCTTAAATGGTTAGTCTTCTCTTACTAGTGTGCAGCATGGAACCAGGACCCGTCATCATGCTATGTTTCTGAATCAGAGATTCTATAGCCCTCTGGGCTCTGTTAGATCCTCCCTTTGAGCAGCTGCAGTCCGCTGACTTGCAGCCCCTGTCGCTTAAGAGTGCCCTCCTCCTGGCTTTAGCATCAGTCAAGGGAGCGGGTGACCTGCAAGCACTGTCAGTCAGTGCTTCCTGTCCTGAGTCACAGCTTTGTACTAAGAGTGCTTTCCACTCCATTCAGAGCACAAGTCATCACCCACTTGTGGTCTTAGACTTTGTATGCTTCAGAGGCCTCTTTAAAGGTCTGCCGGTTTAGAAGTATCTCACTGGATAGTCAGTGCTATAGCCCTGGCTTACCCCTCAGCAGGCTTGCAGTGTTCTGCTGTAGGTGTGAGGAAAAAACTCCACCAGAGGAACAACCTCCTCCTGGGTTTGGTCCAGAGGGGTTTTTATTGGTGATATTTGTGCAGCCACTGGCTGGTCAACGCCGTCTACCTTCACTAGATTTTATAACTAGAATGTCCCTTCGTTGCAGGTACGGATCTTGTAAACTTAATTTTACCTAATCTCCTTTGTAAGTGGAGAGGGTTATGTAATTTAGTCCTCAGCCTAAGTGGCTTGGGTATCATTATTGGCTCAGACTAACTGGAGCCCTCGGTACAGGGTGCTCTTCATTACAGTACAGAGCGTCTTCATTCTGCACTTGCTTATAGCATGGCACTATTGGATGCATTCCCCACTGGCGCAATGGGTGCTCCAGTTACTAACGTAACCTCGGTTCCCTGAGATAAGGGAGCGAGTTTTGCATATGCTGCTGTGCTATAAGGCCTCATGTAGATGACTGTCACTTCAGTCGAGAGATTCTGACACAGTGGGGCTCAGAGCCGACTTATATAATTTTTTTTCCTGCTCAGTCAATTATATGGCTGAGATCAGTTCTAATAAACTTTAAAAAAGTAAAGTGAACATATGCAAATAATTAGCAAAATATCTAGCGATTTGATTCCCCAGTATAATTCAATGTGTTCAAACCAAATTTAATTATATTTGATTCTGAGTAACACCATATTTATTTAGTTAAACAGTCAACATATTTACCACATCTAAAATGCACAATGATGAGCATTAGACTGCAATATTCAAGACTCATTTATTTTCAGAGATTCAGAGATTGACATAATTATTAAAATTAAACAAACTGTACATTTTATACATACGATGAAAGTGTGGTAGATATTAAAGCCATCAACCATTACAAAATAAAGAACTATGTTTATCTGGGATGATGACAACCAAATTAAAAGCAATACAAACATTTGCAAACATTCACTGACAAAACACAGCAACACTAAATAATTGTTTCCAACACAACAGCCAACAAATCAGAAAAAGAGCTCTGAGAGGGAAATGTGGAACTCATCACTGATGAGTTGTGGTGGTTATGAAGTTTCTATCAAACTGTTCCAAAGTCACAATTGGATCTGAGCTGACCAGCTGGATTTATTAAGACTAGTGATGTAGCGAAGACGACAAGGGAGTATCTCATGATACTTTGAACATATCTTTTGAGCAATTTCATAACATCCCACAAATAAACACTCCTCAACACAAACCCCTCATTATTTAACCTTGGTTGTCATGGAAAAGCAGCTTTTAGGCTAGTCAAGCAGATATTTCAGTCCAATGAAGTGATCCAACCATGCATTTTAGGGAAATAAAAAAAGGTGAATTTTGAGAAAAACTGTAAACTCTTTGACAGGCTAAAACTGCATAGATTAAAGAAAATAATTTAAGAAAGTGTTTGGTCTGAAAGAAGACAATTGTGTTGATGGCCGACAAGGTAAGCTGGTCCTATGTCTCTGTGTACACTGATGACATTTGGCTCAAGCCGCGATCAAAGCCTCCCACCTGAAAGAAAACACTCTCCTCTGTGCCCGGTGAGAACTGGCAACCTGATCCTATGATGTCCGACACCAAGCTGAAACCTTTGCATTATGGAGAAAAGGAACATATGGAACAATACGTTACTTGTATTAATCTCTCAGAAAACATGGAAAAAAAATGTCCTGTTAGGCCACAAGTACCTTCAGGTAATAATTATGCTACTAATGTACCCCCTTTGGTGGGTAGATAAGGTGGTTGTCTCTTTAACGGTACTACCCAATTTTTGCTGATTTAAAATAAACTTATTTATTAACAAAAATAATGTGTAGGGTACTGAAACTGAAGACAAACTTGATGGGTAATATGGGATAGAAAAAACTGACAAGATGACTACCAGCTAAATCAGCTTGCCTGTTTCTAACCATGTTGCTTATTACTGGTGATGTTGTCCTAAAATAAAGCTGACAATATCACTTGAACTTAATTTATATAGATTTAGATATTACTTGATAATTATTGGTTTTGTATAGCTAAATGTGTAGTAACATTTTCCGTTGTTCTTTGATTTTTCAAAGCTGAAATACATTCATTTTAAGTCTCAAAATTTTGCGTGGGGCAAAAGTTGAAACAATGCTTTCTGAAGTCAGTTTATTTATTGGTTCTGCAGCTGATTCATTATTTAATTTTTTTTTTTTATAATAGACACTGTAAACATCATTTTAGTTATTTTCTTTTTTAGTGGCAATACACAAATTACATTTATTTTGGAAAAACGAATCAAGTCCTTATAGACTTTCCAGACTTTCAAACTGACAGCAGAAGGTCTGTGAACCTTGGCTGCTTTGAATGGCAAGGACTACCCAAGAGGCCATATGACTGACAGATAAAGTGACCAATCACGTTTCGTCTTGTGCCACTTCAGGTTTAGGGGCGTGGAAATGTCCCCACAATAACAGATGTGTGTAAAACTCTTGGATGCATTCCAGATTCTATGCCGCAAACTTATTTCACATACTTTTGAAAATCCAGCATTTATTTTATCCTGATAAGCACTCATTATCACAGTTGTAAAGACGACGGCTTTCTTCTTACATGAGGGGGTTTGGTGTCGCGGCATATTTGTTTCAAGGTGGAACTTTAAATAACACGACAAATACATCTCCCAGAAATCCTGTAGAATTCAACCAATCTGAATGACAACTTTGAAACTCCCGAAGTGTTTCCAATTTTGTGTGCAGTATGCATCAGATCTTCAGCCAACGGTCCATGGGCATGACATCTGAGGCTGAGACTAACAATGCTTTTATGTCAATAGCAGAGCTTTGCACCATCACCAGGACAAAGATTTCCCCATGCAGATTTCCCAAAGGTTTTAAGCTGGTCATACAAATTTGCAGTGTTGACCACCAGAAAGCTGCTCGGTTTGAAATTAACTTTTTGTGAGCTACATTACTAACAACCAACTGTCCAAGTTCATCAAAATCCATCAAAATTTCATTAATGTGACTGCAGTTTAAAGGTGTATATGTGTACCTGTGGAAGGGGTGCTGGTGGAACAGCTCATGTGGAAGCCGTTGTGTGGGTTTGTGTTGAAGCTGTGGGACTCTGCAGGTTGATGGCCTCCACTGATGGACTGGTCCATTCTGTAGCCGTCGCCAAAATGGAAACAGCTCTGAAAGTTGCCACGGTAATCTGTGCACACATACCCATACAAAGTAAAAACAACAGAACTCAAATGTCATTTAAATGTGGCTTTCTCCTATACGTTCAAAACTTAAAATAGCTCTTAAGCAAATCCTGTATTCCTGTATGCATTTCTATTTTTTTATTATTCCTTTGTTATCCCCTTGTTTGCTTCCAGGAGTGTTCAACAGGTAGTCTCTCTCAGATGGGGGTCTTAGATTTGAGGTGGTACACAGATATATCTGTGTCCTGACAAGGAAGTTCACAGCAGTTCTTTTGACAGACAGCTTAGCTGTTTTGGATTGGGGGATTTTAAAAGAAAAAAGTTTCCTCTTGTGGTTCCAGGCATCCCCTTCAGCCCACATGTTCTGGCTAATGCACAGAGCACTGCAGAGACTACACCAGTTTTCTCAACTACTATCTGAATCTCTCTGACATGAAATTCTCATGTGCTGACATTAAACATATGTGTCATATGTGATATGGAAATTTCTAATAATAGTTAATAAATGTTAATAAAAATTAAATTAAAGTTAATAAAATTATTCATGGTCAAAAGTTTGCAGAAAAACCTGTAAAAAAAACAACTTCATCTACTTGTATATTCAAATAAAGTAAACATAAAAATCAAATTATATTGTTAGAAACATTTGGAGATGAACTCTTACTGGACTCAAGCAACTTAGCTTTACTTGATTATCCATACATCAGTTGTTTCAATTTAAAATGTGACTATCAAATATGATACATCAGAGGGACATTCATTGGTTCATCTCAATAGTCTGCTATATTTTTTAAGATCTAATTAATTTATCTGCAACTTCAACAAATTGCAAATTTTTGCTCATTTTGGGCATGTCAATATAACTGAAGTGTTTTTTCCCTCCTTGAGTTTGAGCTCCACATATCCTATATATCATAAATATGAACCATGAAACCTGATGTATCAAATATGATACTTTAGATTTTTTTTTATAAACCTTTAATAAAATGTTCAATTAAATTTCACAAATAATTACAAAGAAATGGAAATTAACACACCGAATTAAGATTTTAAATGTAGAAAGACTGAAATAGTATTTTCTTGTAAAATGTAATCCAATATACATCTATATTTACAGTGCCGTTATAAATCATTTTAAAGGAAGTGCTGGACTTTTAATGTGTGTTAAGACTGCCACACAATAAAATCAGAGCAAACAAACGCAGTTCTCATACCCTCACTTGAAGGCAGGCTGTGGAAGGTGGTGTAGGGTTTATGGTGAGTGTGAAGGTGTTGCTGGCTCGAAGAGGAGTTCTGTTGCTTCTCTAGTGTTGGTGGAGGAGACGTAGCGGCCTTCAGCAGATTGATCCCTGGAGACAGCAAAGCTCCAGACAACCTACAAGAGAGAAAGTAAGCATGAACTATTAAGATTAATGGGTGGAAGACAAACAAACCAAAATACAAAAAAACTATACAATTTCACATATAGTATATAATGTTTAGTCCTGTGAATATTACTTTATAGTAATTTTATTGACTTTCCCCATTTTACCTTTAACCCTGAGAAAGATCTAGGTGGATTACCTCAGAAAAGGAGTCAACATTATTTATTTATGTTTTCATTTATTCTTTTATTTACTCTAACATGCTTTATCCTTTTCCAATTCTTGTTTTAATGGAAAACCATGAGCCTGGTTTTGATTGAGTACAAGCCCATTCTTCACTCCAGATGCCACTTATACATAACATGCCCCTGACTTACTGTACACTGTGATGGCTTTGGGGAAGTTATGATAGCTTGCTCATGCTTGCACACAATGGAACAAATAAAGGCTCTGTTAGTGCCATTAGATGCAGCTGTCACAAGCAAGTCTTCAAATATGAGACGTGGAGTGCCAACCCAATGGCCCTGTGAAGTTGTTCCTGCCCCCTAAGTCAAGTCTCTCTGCCTTTAGTGCACACATCAAAGAATCATATTCTAAATTTCAGAAATGAACAGAGAACAAAAACAAACTCAAAGAAATCGCCTGTTTAAACAGAAGTATGACAAACAGATGCTCATCATGATGTTGTTATGGAAAGAATATTGAGGACATACAGTATAATGTAATATATGAAGGGTCTGAGAAAAAATTAAATTAATGCACTTTACTGCCTGTTTGTTCTCCCTAATAATATATGAGAACAGTATTTATAAATATGTTCTTTTCTTACCTAAATACTAAAGTCCTTACAGAATAAATATTAGAGTTTTGTGGCTTTTTCCATGGCCCTTAAAGCTAAAACCCATTCACTGTATATGCTAGTCTACTCCCAAATACCGATAAAATTAACTTTTAGGAGATTGGTTCAAAAGTTTGCTGTCGGAAATATATTTTTTAAACAAATTAATATTTTTATTCTGTAGTTACACAGTAAATTTAACAAAAGTAACAGTAAAGACATGTTATATAAATTCTGTTCTTTAGAAATTTTCAATTCATCAAAGAAATCTGAACGTTATGTATCATAGTTTTCACAAAAAATATTAAGCAACACAAATTTTGTCAATATTGGTAATAATAAGAAAAGTTTCTTGAGCAGCAAATCAAGATATATTAGCATATTAGAATGATTTCTGAAGGATCATGTGACACTGAAGAAATTATGCTAAAAATTCAGCTTTGCCATCACAGGAATAAACTGCATTTTAAAATATATTAAAATAGAAAACAACATTATTTTCAGAACAACGGCATGACAGGACAAAAACAATAAAACCAATTACAAACGAGGCAGTTGTTGCATCCAGTGGGAACATTATTACTGATTATAATGACTTATACCGTCTTTTTATACGTTGCGTTGCATATCACAGGGTGTAAACATAAAACCATGTCTGCATTTGTGATAAGAGAGTATGATACCTGATCCTAAAATTGTGGGTTTGAGTCTCGGGCTGGCAATTTTGGAGAAATTACAGATAACAAGTGCTAGTCTACACTGCTCAAAACTCGTGTTTAAATCATCAGTGGCAAATCCTTTACATATGTAAACCTACTTACATATCATGAGTCAGAAGCGCCAGACTGTCCTTGCAAAGAGTGAGGAACGGCCAGCGGCTTGAGTGAGGAACAGCCGGCAACTAAAGCGAAGAACAACCGGGGGCTAGATTGAGGAACGGCTGGCTACTAGAGCGATGAACAACCGGGGGCTAGATTGAGGAACGGCTGGCTACTAGAGCGATGAACAACCGGGGGCTAGATTGAGGAACGGCTGGCTACTAGAGCGATGAACAACCGGGGGCTAGATTGAGGAACGGCTGGCTACTAGAGCGAAGAACAACCGGGGGCTTGATTGAGGAACGGCTGGCTACTAGAGCGATGAACAACCGGGGGCTTGATTGAGGAACGGCTGGCTACTAGAGCGATGAACAACCGGGGGCTAGATTGAGGAACGGCTGGCTACTAGAGCGAAGAACAACCGGGGGCTAGATTGAGGAACGGCTGGCTACTAGAGCGATGAACAACCGGGGGCTTGATTGAGGAACGGCTGGCTACTAGAGCGATGAACAACCGGGGGCTAGATTGAGGAACGGCTGGCTACTAGAGCGATGAACAACCGGGGGCTTGATTGAGGAACGGCTGGCTACTAGAGCGATGAACAACCGGGGGCTAGATTGAGGAACGGCTGGCTACTAGAGCGAAGAACAACCGGGGGCTAGATTGAGGAACGGCTGGCTACTAGAGCGATGAACAACCGGGGGCTAGATTGAGGAACGGCTGGCTACTAGAGCGATGAACAACCGGGGGCTTGATTGAGGAACGGCTGGCTACTAGAGCGAAGAACAACCGGGGGCTAGATTGAGGAACGGCCTGCAGCTTACGTGAGCAGCAGCTGGCGGCTAGAGTGAAGAACGGCCAGCGGATTTGACAAAGGAGCGGCCAGGGGTTGCGGCAACCACATGTGATGACCCTTGGCTCGACTCCAATTTGTCCACAGTGAAACCTGCTAGAGAGAGAATAAAAGGTACGCCTTCTTTCTTTGCGTGAACATCTGGGCAGCGTTTTACAAATCTTCCCACATACAGTAATGACGTAGAGATGTGGGGGAGTGTTTGAATGAGCCGTTTTTAGGGGGGTGTGGACAAGTCTTAACTTTTATAAAGAATCTCTCTCTGGATTTGAGACTTTAGTCTTTGCAGCTTTACAGATCTTCTTTATGCACCAAGAGCTTGTAACACTCCAAAGTGAAAGGAAAAATTTAAATCGCATCATATGACCCCTTTAACTAATAATGGCTATGTTAAAAGGAAATGCACAGACCTTTCGATATGTCCCAGACAAACAAAAAAATAACAATAATAAATAAATCAGTGATTATTAGGCCAGTGATATGGTCTCATGTGAGTGATTTTAAACATTTTATAAAAACACTGTTGCTATAATGAATAACACTTTAAACAAAGGAAAATGACTGAACTGAACAGACCTTTAACATTTAAACAGACACATTATAAATTTCATTTAAATTGCCTTTTGTACTATCATCCACAGAGTTAAGCCTAGCTAAGATATAATGTAAAATTTGGATTCCAATGAGCTCATAATTCTGTTTTATTAATGTTTCAGGCCTTGTGTGGGAGTGATATTTCCCATCATTCATTTGCGCAGAATCTGATAAGGACTTCCTTGGCTGTTACATCTGTTAGACCATTATGTCGTTTTCACTGTTAGCCAAATTGACATTCCAAGGAAAAGATATATATATATTTTTTTTACTGTTCTCGGATGTAACCCCAATGAGTCATGGGGCTTTTCTCAGACAGCCATGTTTCACAAGGCATGCAGCATATACGTTTAGGAATTTGAGTTAGCGGGCTAACTTGTGTTCGTATGCAGGAAAGCTGTTCGGATCTAGTCGCTGGCTGTGATCTGACGTGCGGCCATGTGTTTCTGGGGAGAGCTCGGCGGCAACAATCGCCCTGGGAGCTGCTGTCAGCACAAGCTCAGGAAACTCAGGAAGTTATACTGTTCATATTTTTACAAGCAGCATCTATGTGCAACTAAAGTGAATCACGCAATAATCACTAACAGCTGCAGCTCACTAAGGCTCTAGGAATGAGGGGAATCTTTCATATGAAAGATCAATCTCTCCCTTCAGTATTTACCTTCACTCATCATCTGCTTTTACCTTCTCAGGCTCTTTTTGTGACTATACAGCCTATCCCGTCATAAGAGCTTATTTGCCTACTGACCAATGGCTCATCCAAAAGTTCATGTTCATCTAATCATCAAAAGTGATAAAAAAAAGCATTTGGTTAGCTCGAGTATGACACTTATGTCGAACTCAGAGTGCCTCCCTGGATCTAAATAAGGAATAAAATAAAATAAATATGATTGATTCTGGAGGACTTTTACATTGTTATTTAACATTAATGTTTTAAATAAATGCTGTTCTTTTGTACCTTTTAGTCATCAAAGAAACCTGAAAAAAAGTATCACGGTTTCCATAAAAAATATTAAGCAGCACAACTGTTTGATAATAAGAAAACAATGTAAATGAGCACAAAATCTGCATATTAGAATGATTTTTATAAGATCACATGACACAAATTCAGCTTTGCCATCACAGGAATAAATAACAAAGAAAATATTATATATTAATAATAACTGCAATTATTGGGTTAAATGAGAAAATATCAAGTAGATATTACAAAAAGTAGCTTTAGAAAGAAATATTTTATTTGATACAACATAAAATGTACTACACATAAACGTTTAGGCTACAATGGCCTAACATTAACTACGAAACATAAACAAAGATAATCGGAGGAATGATGTTCATATGATGAAAGTCATAACCAAATCAGCTTGGTTACCAACAGACTTCTTTTTCTTAGTTACCAACATTCTTCATTATTTTCTTTTATGTTCCATAACAGAATCTAAGTTATGCAGGACTGAAATAACACGAGGGAGTAAATTATCACAGAACTTTTCTTATTGGGTGAACTATCACTTTATTATTATTATTATTATTATTATTATTATACATTTTTATAATTTTTTCAATGAATAATTTTGTTGGCTAAATTTATCAAAAACAGAAGAAGCCTATTTAAAATACAACACAATACTGACTTCTTATTTACTGAACTGTTGTTTAAAATCACATTTGCACTCGTACTATTCGGATATAAATAGCCCTCGTGCGTTATCGTAGTTTTTCATATGATATAAATATAAGACAAAAAAATCTTACAGGGCCTTTTTTATTTTGCCCCAATATTTTACATTTTAAGGGCATATAAATGCATTTTATATCACACAGTGAATTTGTTACCCTGCATAATTTTGTCAACAGTCAACTGTATTAAAATGTAAGATGATTACACAAACATGCCAATTTCCTTGCAATTGAGATTTAAAATAAATTCCATAAATTTTAATTAAATACATTTTAAAGTAGATGTTTGTTTGCATTTTTCATTGATTGCAGAGGCATTAATTCAACAAATTATAACTATATCCTTTCAGAACCAACAAAATGGGGAATTATGTAATGCAAAACTTGTATTTAATGACCTAACCCTTAATAGTTTGCTTGTATTTCTTCAAAGTAGCAGAATTAGTAATAAAGGCAAAGTGCTGAATGTGACTCCATGGGAACTTGTAATGAATATCCCAGAGCAGAGCATCGCTTAGTTGACATGAGTAAGTCCTTAGCACATCAGACATGATTCAGTGAATGTGACTCTTCTGTACATGATTCACTGTTCCATGTTAAAGAACATCTACGTCTGGCTCAGAAAGTCACCACCAAAAGGTTCAAAGAACTATGGTCTAAATGGGACAAACTGTAGCAACTTTGATCTAAAATAAATAAATGAAATAAATCACATTAATGTAAACAAACCAGCACTGGGGGTTTTAAGTTAGCTTTACACTCCTGACACACATTGAAAAGTTACATTTAGGATGATGGAATAAACTGTTATTTAATGCAGTCTGTGAGGTTCATGAAAAGCTCTGTCGTTTTCATATCCCTTAGTGTCACGTTCCAGTTTAATCCCTGTTGGAGGGGTCAAAGACCTTACAAATCGTGCAAAAGAGGTGCCGTTTTCAGAAGTGAGGCAATCCTTATGCTCAAACAGACACAAATCCCCCAGGAGTTGGCTGGAGACAAAATAGATCAAGATGGAGCTTTCCCCCCACATCCTTTTTTGAATGAAGATTCATGAAGATGAGTGCTCTGTTCCCTGTTTGTCTTGTTTAACCTATCAGGTTGTGCTCCTATGGGAGACAGTGTGTATGAGAGAGTGTGGAAATATGCCTGGTACCTCACGATAAGCTCTTCTGATTGTAGAATGAAGTGACCACTGCCTTGCCATGGGTCAGTAGGAACCTTTCTAGTTCTGGTTAGCAAACTAAAGCCACTCGTGAGAGATCAGGCCCCTACTGATCTGAGCCTATTGCTTGTTTCTAAACACTCAAAGGCTAAAGTGCTCAAATGCTCATGTGCAGTCAAGCAGGGAAATTAGCTTAAGATACAATGTTTCACTGCAGCTACTGTTTAGATCAGGGAGTGATACTGAAACCTGCTGTCTACTCAGGGAACCATGGTTACATAGGTAACCTGAGACGTTCACTTTCAAAGGAACTTTGAACTGCATCCTCTAGGGGTCACTATGGGGCACATTATACCCATGCCACCATGCTAAGGTGAATGCATGTCGAAAACCATGGCGAGTACTAAGTACCAACTCTACCAAAGCTTTAAGGGAGTTGCCCCTGGGATGTTAGATGGCTGTCTGTGACATTTTCCTCTGCGGCTAAAGGCTACAGGCCTAGGTTACATACCCCAAAAACTTACCTGTTAGGGCCAGACTCCTGGGCCTGGGGTAGAGCTCAAGGCTTGGAATCAGGAATAGATTCCTTTAAGTGGATATGACCAAGAGCCTAGCATCATACAAAGTCTGCATGAGCTTGCTGAAGGAACTGTCTCAACAGATCCCTGGTAGCAACACCCTGTTAAGGTAGGTATCAAAAAGATACATAGGTGAAGTTGTGCCGAAGGTGGAACCGGGGTTTTAACCAACCCTAGATAGGGCACGAAGCACGTAGCCCTCACCATATAGGATTTAAGAAAGAATGCAAAGTACTATCGTGCGAACTTACCACAGTGTGGATTTTAGAAAGTGTGAAGACTACATGTGCACACTTACCATAACATGAATTTTAGAGATACCGTTCTAAATGTAAATGGTGTATCCCAAGAACAATTTATTTGAGAATCATCAACTCTATCTATTGTATAATGCTGGAATGGCTAGCAGTAAAATACCTAGCTGAGGGAGCAACACTCCCAGCACTCAGTAGAGGAGAGGGGCTCATCCTACAGCATGATTGTTAGAAATTTGAAGTTAAGCGTACTTCAAGCTTAGGGCCTATGAAGGGCCCGGTTCACCGGATGCTGCCGGTTCCAGATGCTCTGGGAAAACAGACAACTTAACTCTTATGTGAGAGGAGAACTTTAAATTCAGAAAATGAGTAGCATGCTCATAGGCAAGCCTTTGATAAAGGGAGGCACTGCTACTACCACGACCACAAAACTACCACGAGAACAGCCCACGGAGCGAGGAATCCAACTCCTCAGAAAGGGAGAGAATTCAAACACTCGAAAGAAGCACCATGCTCACAATAACCCTCAATGGTGAGGGGAGCGATGCTTCAAAAGACACAGACACACTGGTTAAGTGGAGCCCAAGGCAAGTACCAGGGTCTAAGCCAACTTCAACAGAGAAAAGGAACAAGGCTAATAATGCGTAACCCTTACCATACAGGATTTCAGAAAGTGCGCAAAGTGCTCAGCGTGGACACTAACCACCATGTGGATTTCAGAAAGTGCACAAAGCTTAGCGTGTGCACTTACCATAGCATGGATTTAAGAGCTTCCCAGGCATCTGCTCACAGATGCCTGGAAGTACTGGGCCAAACTGGAGCGGCAAGCTCAAAAAATAACCCTCTGAGATGAGGGGAGGACTGCCTGAGACAGCATTCACAAGAAGTTTCTCGCAAATGCCACATGAACTTCCCGCACGATGCCTCAGCAAGAGGGTATATCCTGGTGACCAGGAAGCCCCTCAGGGCAACCTAGCTATGGCGTACATGAACTCCTAAACGCTGTATACTTCAAACAAAACAGTCAATGAAGATGAAGAAGAGAATGACCTGTTCTCTCAGCACCTACTTATACTATAGTCACACCGGTAGTGACATCAGGAGCTGTCACCGGCCAACATGTTTTTGGTGTTTTTTGAATGTATGCTTCAGACACAGGTCACAACGAGGCATTCCCCACAGCGACCCCTAGAGGACGCAGTTCGAAGTTCCCTTGAAAGGGAACTGTAGTATTGTGTGATATTATAATTAACAGTTATATATTCTCAAATGTAATTTATAAGTCATGACAAAGCTGAATTTTCAGCATCATTACTGCAGTCTTCAGTGTCACATGATCCTTCAGAAATCATTCTAATACGCTGATCTGATACTCAGTAATTAGCAAATATTAGTGGTGCTCAATTATTAATAATTGTTCTTATTATCAGTGTTGAAAACATGTTTATGCTGCCAATTTGCGTATGAAGTTTTTTCAGGATTCTTTGATGAATCGAAGTGGAAAAAAACATTTATTTGAAATAACATAAATTATTAGTAACATTATAAATGTCTTTGGTGTCACTAATTAAATTTCGTTGTTTCTTTCTCTTTTTTTTTTTTTCTTTTTTTTTTACCTAAAACTTACCTCAAACATTTGAATGGTAGTGTATCATGTTTTCACAAATACATTAAGCAGAAAAAATATATTTAACATTGATAATAATAAGAAATGTTAACGAAGCATAATAGAAGGATTTATAAAGGATCACGTAACAGTGAAGAACACATAATTCAGCTTGACAAAAAGTACTACTGTTTTTACTGTATTTTTTTCAAAAATAAATGCAGCTTTGCCGAACACAAAAGACATCTTACAAAACATGAAAAAAATTTAGTGAATATAAACGTACTCCAATAAAACATATAAAAAAATGTTTATCCTCTCATCAATACAGACCTGTTTCTCATTATCATTAATGTACACCAGCATCAGCTATTCCTAATTTTACTCTAAAACTGTCAACTACAAACATGTAAATGAAGCCATTGAGATGCCAATGCCACCCATTAAGCCCCTCAGCACCTCCAGGCTGGTGAGCACGTTCCTCTGAGCAAAAGCTGAACACTTCTGCATCACTCCATCTCAAACTCCACACAAAGGAGACCACTAAATGTATTTTCTCTGGCATATATTTTAATATTAGCTTCACAAAATGACACTAGTATTTGTGAAGTAAAAGGAGTCTAAATGGGCCATTTCAGCCAGGGTAAACACATTTAGCAATGAGGTCAGAGGCTGCAGCAGTGGAGTCGAGCAAGTTAGATAATTTTATCAAAATGTTTAACGTCCTGCTAAACCATTTGGGAAAAACAAGAGCGGCAGCTGCTGTTGACTTTGGCAGCCAAGCGTATACTCAAGGCTTTAAACATGTAAATCAAAATGATCCATCTTCAAATGTAAGTAGACGTTTCATACCTGGTTAGTTGTAGGTCCTGGCAGAGATGCTGCATTGGACGGATGACATAAAGCATGCTATGCATGCGTATACATCTTTGGTCGGGAACCCCAGCTCTAATGACTTCCGCAAATAAGAAGATGGACATTTTCTTAACGACTGTATGGGGAAGTTAAAATATTACAGCTGACACTTAACTTACTAGGTGGATAAAATACTATAATGTTTAAGCTCCACGTATACTCATTACTTGCCAAAAAGGTTCACGTACACCTTCATCTCATGCTTTGTGTGAAGGGTATGTATAATCTTAGGTTTTCACAGACTTAAACCTTCAGCATCGGTGAAAAGCAGTCCTCTGTACACTTGAATATGTCATGTGACCTTCAGTGCAATAGCATATAGAGTTTCATGCGTATTCCCTGAGCTGTTTTCATTCAGCTTTCATTCCTCTCCAAGTAGTAGTAATTGTTTGTGGAGCTTTAAAATGGCTTGCTAATTTTCTTGAGCATTTTCTACATTCTTTCTGCGACCTGGAAAAACAGCTTACCTTCCAAAAAGATTTTAAAGAACATGACAACTCACTGCTGCCTGGGCAGATTTAATGGATGTTGGAGTATTTTTTGCTAGAAATTGTATTCAATGGGCCTAGGCTAACGAAAACGTAATTTTGATTCAAATTTCAGGCTAAAGAAATATTTACACACATTAACAATGCATTCTAAGTAGCCCTAAATGTTTTTTCCCCCCTGGGAATCAGACCCACAACCTTGGTGCAGTGCTCTACCAGTTGAGCAAACAGGAAGAGAAAAAGAACAAGAGAACTAGAAAGAGTTGCACAGCTCATTATTGTTTCGCTCATTGTTTACAAGCTCTTGAATTAGTTTCCATTCTCAAGATGTGGGTTAAATTGGTTAATTTACTTAACACTGCACATTTGCTTTCATTTAACTGTGATAAAGAACAGGAAAATCCCATTTAAATCTGATGCTTTAAAAGTACAGATCTATTTTCTCTCCTTTCCTCTTTCTCATTTCCAGCATCTCTGTTTGTCATACACACTTTGCGTCTTGATGACACATTGGATTTGCAGCTCTGGACTTGGCTGGTCCAGAGGGAAATCATGGTTTTTAATGGGTAACATGCTTATATTAGTCTTCATTGTATTCCTCCTCTGAGCATTCCAGAACGCTAAACGCAACTTGAAGACAGAGAGGAACAGAGGTGCACTTTTTGGGAACACGGTCTTGCTTAAATTACACAGCACTGACACCTCAAAACTGAAACCAAGAGCATAGAGTTTGTTTATGTTGTGTTAGGGGGACATTGGTTTAATCTAGATTTGCTGAATAAATACACACCGAAGCCAGAGCAAGAGAAGAGCGCAGCCACAAGCATCAAATACATTGTAGGGTGTGTGTTTTAGGAGCGTGTTACAATGCAAACAAACGTTCTGTATGGACAAGGGAAAAATCTGCCGGTGGTGCTTTGCATGGTAAATAAATCCAGGCCCCTAAATCAATATGGTTCTTACACACAGTGAAAAACACATTAGACGAAACACATTACCAAAGAAACTCTCCTGTTATAAGAAAAACCTGGAGCAATGCAATAGTAACAAGAACCTGGATGTGACTAGTTATTCTGAAGCATTTTGATGACATCAAGTCATGGGTAGGTGCTTTTCATAGTTATTAGGTTTTAAAATAAAAAAGGTCATTATTATTCAGGTGTATTTTTAGTGACCGTTTCTGCTGGTAACATAGTACCAGTAGGTGGCGACAAATAAGTGAGTCAATGAAATAATTCAAAAACACTGATTTAGAAATTAAACAAGTGACTGTCTTTATGAGTCAATAAATAATTCCCTCAAGCAATTAGTTCAAAATTTAAATTAAAGGGGGGGTGAAATGCTATTTCATGCATACTGAGTTTTTTACACTGTTAAAGAGTTGGATTCCCATGCTAAACATGGACAAAGTTTCAAAAATTAAGTTGTAGGTTTGAAGGAGTATTTCTGCTCCAAAAATACTCCTTCCGGTTTGTCACAAGTTTCGGAAAGTTTTTTTCGAGTATGGCTCTGTGTGACGTTAGATGGAGCGGAATTTCCTTGTATGGGTCCTGAGGGCACGTTTGCCGGAAGAGCGCGCGCTCCCGTATAGCAGAGCAGAGAGAGGCTGTGCACAGACAATCACTGATCAGAGCGAGAGCGTCGCGAAATGTCACAAAAGGAGTGTGTTTTTGGTTGCCAGGGCAAGACAACCCTGCACAGATTACCAAAGAAAAAACAGCATCAAGGGACCAGTGGATGGTGTTTATTTTTACAGAGCATCAACGGAGTTTGATCGGAGCAAGTGTTTGTGTTTGTTCCCTGCATTTCTAAAATGCTTGTTTTACAAACAAAGCCCAGTTTGACGACGGATTTGCGTATCGTTTATTTCTTAAGGATGATGCAATCCCAACGAAAAAGGGTCACAAGTGTGTGTTGGAACCACAGGCGGTGAGTAAAACTGCTTAAAATATCTCTGCCTCCTTGTTAGTGCGTTCCCCTCCCCTCCCCTCCCCTCCCGGAGACCCGGGTTCGAGCCCCGCTCGGAGCGAGTCGTTGCTGCTGCTGCTCTCGTTCAGTTTCAGCCTTCACAGCTGTCACAGCTTCCAAACGCTCTCAACACAAAAGCCTACTGGCGCTCGTGATTCTTTAGCTCCGCCCACACGTCACGCCTCCAGGCGCTCATGTTTTTCCGGGAAAAATCGGTACAGACTATCTTTCTCTTATGAATATAATAAAACTAAATACTTTTTGGATTTATGAAGGATGCAGTACTACTCTATAGGTACTCAAGATTAACAGGATATTGAGTGAAAATGAGCATTTCACCCCCCCCTTTAAACATTTACTCAATGATTCATTCAAAATACAGATTTATTGAGAAATACAGTCTGAATTCAGAAAAATAAAACATACTAGCATACTACTATTTTTACTACATCTTCATATGGCATAAAATACTTATAGTATGCTAGTACACTATTCTGAATTCAGCCACTGATTCATTCCAGAAAGAAAAACATGGCCCTGTCTTTAAGAGCAAATCAACTGATTCACTCAAAAACACAGATTTATTCAAGAAGGAAAATCTTTTTACGTGAGTCAATTAATAATATACTCAGTGATTAGTACTCAGATAGACTGAAACAAATAACAGTCTTTAAGAGTGAATCAATGAATCATTAACTTAACCGATTCCTACAAAAACAGTGGATGAATTCAGTATACTGCTTAGTATTTGTACTTTAAAAACAGTAAGAGTAGTATGCTGCCCTCAATTCTTTTCTTAAAGTCTTTATGAGTGAGTCAAATTCACTCAATTCAAAAGCAATGATTCATTCAGGATGAAAAAGTGACTACTGAGTGAATCATTAAAGACTTTTTAATTAGACTAAAATATAAGATTACATCATAATTTTTTTCTCACTTCGTCAGACATCTCAGATTGTTCACAGAGCATATTGCAGGATTGCCTTTTCCTCAAAGGATCCATGCAGTGTCAACTTGGGCAACTATATCTTTCAGAGATATACTGTAACGGCCTTTCTGTCACAGCTCACTCAGTGGAACAGAGCCAATGTGTGTAACTATGACTACAGTGCTATCTGTTACTGTGATGGACTTCATCCATTCTGACATCATCTACATTGATCTCATTCAACTTGTGTGTATGTTAGAGCAACTGGGAGTAAATGTGACGCTTAGTGCGTTAGGAACTCACCCTTCTCGGGCGTTCTCGAGGACAGACAACGAGGAGAGATGGTGGGGGCTGCCGATGTCGTGGTCCAGGCGGGGCTGCCTGGGGGCCAGGTCAGGTCCAGAAGAGAGCAACTCAAGTGGGGCTCCATTGTGTGTTGTGCTGGAGCCGGCGTACAGGCCTGGAAGACAAACAAAACTAATGTGCAAAACATGCCTGATAAACCTCAAGGAGCCCTCAAGAACAGCACATTGACCAAATTAAATCCCCACAAAACAGCCCTTAATGGCAACAAGCGCTTGTTATGACAACACAAACTCACCAAGGCCCTTTTGGATGAAATTAAATGTCCCTGTTAGTTGCTGTTAGCAATTTACCGTAAGTGATTTATGTTGCTATGCTGAATGGATTTGATTGACTGTTTCAGTTTTGAATGTAACATCTTTGAAAGATCAGTTCAATTTTAAGGGAATGGCAGGACTGGTAAGTATAGACAGATCTACTTGAAGCTACTTGTATTGAAATGAAAGGAACAGTATCTTTAGCCAGGGACACATAACCTTGAAGCAAAAATCAGCAGATGTATCAACTTCATCCACAGTTTATAATGGAAATAACAGGGTAGATCAGCTCCAACTGCTCCAAATGTCATCCCACCATTAAAGCAAACCAGGCCAGAAGAAATTGATAGCTGCTTGTTCCGTAAAGGGGCTTCTACCGTCCCCAGGCTTCTTGTGCAGCCTGAGAGACTGACAGGCGGACACTCTTCCTGGTTGCTCCGGCTGTTAATGTGTTCCTCTGAATTTGCCCAGTAATTGTTTTCCCAGAAGCCCTCTGTAGGGACGACTGTGCACTGACAGTCGTCAGCGGTCCGTCCCAGCACCCCTCTTGTTTGTGCTCCTCTTCATCGGCTTTATGGTGAAAGTGGGGCCCATCTGACAGTTTTCTGAACTGGTTACAAACTTGATTCATTACCCGAAATCATCAATCAAAGTCTTTAAATGCTTTCTCCTTTAGCCCTAACATCTGCTACCAGACTGGGAAGCATTCAACGTGTAATGGCCATGATTGCTTTAGTTGTTATCTGCTGGAGAGAGGGGAGGGGGTGCACCAGGATGCAGAATCAGACTCTAAAGGCTGAGAGTGACTGTGTGAATTTCTAAATAATCAGTACATTAATTAATGCACACGTTTAATAATTAGTACAAGATTGAATTCAAATTATAAGCAACTTGTAAAAATGCTTTAAGCAATTTTTTTTTCTGTGACGCAAATGCATTTATATTTCTGAAAAAGTTATGTATACATATCAATTATATTTAAAGAACATATATATATATATATATATATATATATATATATATATATCCCACAAATCTTAACAGTATTTGATATTATAGATAAAAAAATAGACCGACAGACAGATAAATAGATGATAAGAAATTACTGTTGAAGAATCCATAACTAACCATATCACAATAAATAATTATGGCATGATCAGCATATGTTCAAGCAGCCACAGAGACTGCACAGCATTGTATGGAGCAGCCAAATGCAAACGTCCACAAAGGCAGAACACAGGACTAGAATGCACTTTATACGTGCAAATTGCACAGTGATAGAGGTACCCACTGTCCACTTTGCTTTTCTTTTTCTACTGGCCACAGAACAAAGCATAGGGAGAGGCAGAAACATCAGGAACATTAAATGCAGGCATCTTGGCCAGACCCAACCACTACTTCTCCTCTAAACAAGAACAAACAGCCACAGTAACATAACAGGTCCTTCAGGCTAAAGACATTTGCACACTGAAGCAACAACTTATCCTCTTTGAACCGAGCAAATCAGCGAGACCGTGTAAGCCAGGACATCTATTTTTCCATGGCACACGTTGGAGGCGATTTAGGCTGTTGCAGTGCGAAGTGTGTTTTGTACAAGGATGCTTTAATGATGGGGAGTTCTGCAACTGCCCTTCAAATTACTCTCACGCGGTCATTTAGAGTCTGTTCTACCTCTCTCCTGCCTGAATATTTGCTCTTAAAAGAATAGTTCAATTTCTGTCATCATTTAGGGCATTCACATTTGTGGTTCACTTCTCTTTGTTCCTTTGGTAGAGGACAAAAAAGAAAATTATACATTTAGTTCTGGTTCGAATAGTGTTCATACGGTCATTTTTAGGATCGATCCTAAAGTTACAAAACTAAAACAAGGTGCTTTTTATATTTTCCAACATAACTTGCTGAACATTCAAAACAATCCTGTGTATAGGGTCAAATGCACTCATTGTATGTGCGTACATATGATGATACTTTTACCGGCTGAGAAATTGTGAAGAGCTTATGAAATGTGTCAAAACATGGAAGCATTCAAACTTATTCAAATAACCCGTAATAACAGAGCAATCACACCAGGATTTGTTTTAAAGGAACCAAAGTTTCCAAGTGTGAACACATTACTCTCATATCATTCAAGACCTGTATAACTTATTTTCTTCCACAGTTAACTTTATTTTTAATTTTTTTGTGGAGATGAAAAATTTAGATTTTTCTGACATGAATTGCAATTTAAAATGTGATTTAAAATAAATAAATAAATAAATACATACATACATACATACATACATACATACATACATACATACATTATATATATATATATATATGCTGTGAATGTTTGTAGATATGCAAAGCTTGTGATATAACAAAATGACAATACAAATTATTTAATATATTAACTTTGTTTGATATTTGATTTAGTAGCGATAATAATCATAATAACAATAATTATTGTTGTGGTTATTATTATTAAATAAAAATATTAAACAAAATAATATATATAAAAAATAAATAATATAAAATAATAAATAATATAATGATATAAAAACAATATTTCACTGTAAAATGTAAATTATATTAAAGGAAATAATAAATGATAATAATAATAATAATAATAATAATAATAATGATGATGATTATTTTTATTTTTATTTATTTAATAATTTATTTGTATCATTTATTATTATACGTTTATGAAGATGGTTGATGGATGATTTATCAGTAAATAACGATTATCAGTAAATAAAAACTTACATTTCCGTCTGTTGCTCGTATAAAATCTGGTTTCAGAAGACCAGAATGTAGTCACATGGATCACATTTATGATACTTTAATGATATCTTTTTTGAAGCCTGAATGCGTCAGTCCCCATTCATTTTAATTGCACAGATGAGAGAAAGCAACACAGTTTTCATAAAGTTTCCTTTTGCTTTCCATTAAAGAGATAAGGTTTGGGATGACAGAAATGTTTGTAAATGATAACAGAATTTTCATTTTTCTAGGAATTCTAAGTTTTGCCTTTTCATGTAATCTCCTCTTCTGACAGTGTGTTCAGCATTATGATAAGAACAAGCAAAAGAGCAAGAAAAATTACTTATATGGAGTACCAAAATACTGTGGTTAAACTTATGCAAAACAAACAAAATACAAAACATGCAAAACCTTAACCTCCCTCTCTAAATCAAAGACTTATGAGTCATAGCTGGGTATTTTAAGGTAAGGGTCCTCTAGCTCCAATTTACCGTGAATTGCATAACATTGGAAGTAGCATGGGAAAATTCACATCTAACGCAAATCGTGCACTGCAGCTGTTTGTGATATTATCAAACCATATGGTCTTCATAACATTACAATCCCCTTTATTCTGTCATGTCCATTTGAGCTGTTAAATCGTAGCTTATTGGTTTTGGATCACATAAATGGTTCTGCAAGTGAACATACACTTCAACACATCTGGGTTTTGGTACATTCTAGGGTGGAGGGAACAATCCTCTACTCATCTCTACAAAACATCCCAGGATACATAAATTAGACAGCACATATACTCCTACAAAAACAAGCAGAAATGGATTCTATACACCAAGATCTATAGTCTCAGAATCATTTCTCTCAAGGTTTGGAAAACACCAGTTAATCACACAAGTTAAAGTATAAAATTACAGTCAACATAATCTTTGGAATCATTTATGCAATTATTAAAAAATTTCAGATAGTATTATTATGATTATTTCAGTAATCCTGCATACTATACATACTTGCAAATGTATCAAAAACAGATTTATTCACAGGCATATGTGATGAAGGTCATAGGACTGAAACATTGTGAGTGAATAAATCTGTTAAAAAAAAAAAAAAATTCAATTACCTATAGTGTGCGGGACTGATTCTTTTTGGTTTTGATGTTGGACCTGTTTTTGTTGATTGATATCTCCAATACGGTAGGAAATGAAATTAAGCAAAACAAAACCAGGCAGTTTTAAACCGTGACAGAATGCACAAAATTAAGTGATAGAATGGTTTGTTAAAGACACAACTGTTCAATTAGTGTGTCCCAAAGCTTGCATTCTTTTCTTTTAAACAATGTACCTTTTCTTCACTAAAAGAGTACATACATTTCTTTACTAAAAGAGTACAGGGCATAGAATAAGTAGGTAAATTGGGAAGCAGCATTATACTGTAGTAACAAGCCACTTGACACATCATTGTGTTCATAGTACAAACAGAGCTTCACCCAAGTTTAATAATCATGGTAAGAGCAAAAATAAAAGTGAAGCTTGTTTAAGCGAGCACCACAAATTACAATTATAATCCATGATTGAAACTAATCCATTCCTCTATTCCGTCCGATTACTTTTTATACCTCATCCACTTCACATTACTGTCAAAAGAAAGTGAATACAAAGGATAAATTAGCCGTACCTGTGAATATCTCCTGCCCAAGTGCTGGGGAACGGCCTTCCTTCCCATTCAGAGAGTGCTGAGAGGTGGCAGGGCAGTGGGGATGCTGGGAAGGGGCAGAGTCATGCAGATGCTGGATTGACAGACATTCGCTCAGAGCATCTGATTCTAAATGGGGGCAGGCCCTTAGCTGTCAATCAAAAAGATAACCAATAAAAAAATTATATATATATATATGTATTAGGGCTTTCAAATGATTAAAATATTTTATCAAATTAATCAGAATTTTCAGTGGATTAATCCTAACAATTTTTTAGATAAATAAATATAGATAAATAACAGGACACAGATACATCATTTTCATGTATTGATTCATCAATATGTGGTTCTTTTTTTCTGAATTTCAAAAGTTTTAACATTTACTTAGATCAAATTTACCTGAGCACTATGTCAAACCATGCCATTTAAATACAGATAGTGTAAGAGTTTTAGGTGAACCTAAATATAGCCACATATCTATGAAATTATGCATAGAGAAACTCGAAAGAATGAACTCAGAAACACAAACATGTGCCACCATCACATAAGCAGCACTCTGGGCACTCTTGTTTTTGGGAGGTGTTCATTTGCTCTGCCACAATACTTTAGGATCGATATTTTCACGTTCTGAAGGCTTCAAGTGCCAGTAAAACCAGCTGTAATTTTCGCTGCATTGCATGTAGGCGTCATGCGCATGCGCAGTGTGAAACACAGGACACTATAACAGGAAGAAGCTCCAGCGTATCAACTACCAAAGTCGTCTCTGTTTATCGAGCTTGGCATGAATGTATTTGAGAGTAACTGGGGTAAAACCTTAAGCTTCTTCGGTGTTTTCGTCGCTGTGCTCGCCACTGTTTTTTACTATCTTAAGAAATCAGAGATCGACGAGACTTTCCTGACCTGAATAATTTGTCACACTGCGCATGCGTGAAATGCGTTAAATTTGACGTAATTAACAACAAACAACTAATTAGCGTCGTTAACGCGCTATTTTTTGACAGCCCCAATATATATATATATATATATATATATATATATATATATTATATATATATATATATATATATAGTTCTATGTTGAAAGAAGGAATGCACATAAAAGAAGAAATAAATAAAAACCTCTGTTCCAGAGAGTTACGGCGTAAAAAAAATTAAAATAAATGAGGGGAGTCAAAATGGACTGGGCCCAAACAAAAGTCTTAAATAATAATAGAAAAAAAAAACATAAGTCTGTGGTGACATCCCACATCAGCCAGCAAAGGAAATGACAAGCTTGGAGAGGAACAATTTCTCACTGCAAACAGGAACCCTTGATTGGAAACATGAGTAGATGAGGGGAAAGACATACCCCACATACACATCCATCGCCCTGAGTACAGGTTGGGATGTCACGTTACCCGGCTACAGAGATGTGAAGGGGTCTCTTTTGCGGGTGAGCATGCACGGCTGATTTTTCCCCTTCATAAGGCAGCAAAATCTGAGTTCTGGCAGTAATCATGCATTATATGCGTCATTTGTTTAGAGTTAGGGGAGTCATATGTGTTTAGGCCCTGACTTTGAAAACTCAGATTGTAGCATGGAATTATGTTTAACTGGAAAATGATCTTCGGTCACATGAATTTGTGATGAGTGGACTGAATCTGGAGACGATTCATCACAATAAAAAATAGCCGAAATGAGCCATGACATGCAACTTGAATGTGTTATGTCATTTTAATTCCACTGCAATTAAGATTTTCATAAATAAAGCTCACAAACATGTGAATTAGATATAAAACAAACACGTTTTAACTACACGCAAACCGGCTGCAGTTCTGGGATATTACAAAGAGCACAAAACCGCACGTTTTTGAGTTGAGATCTTTGTGCAAAACTCCCAGCCATTCGTCAAAGGTTTTGGTGCTTTGCCGCAGCGTGCTATAACAGGCGTCGCTCGCGATAGGTGGTGTGGGAGTGTTTGTTTGACATCGGCCCCCAACATCTGGCCACTGGGGTATAGCGCTGCACAGCTTAATTAACAATAGTACACGCTCACATGTGTTTCTGCTTACAACGGCAAGCAAGAAGAACGCATCAGTCAGCTGTCATTTAGACTAGTGCAACAATGAGGGCCATTCTGCTTAATAATTACCCACTTTAATGAGGAATGCTCTCTTCACCATGTAGATGCTGAAATGTGGTCAGACTTGATCTATTGTTGGGGAAATGATTTTCAAAGAACCCTAGTAGAACCAACTGCACCAAGCCATGAAAAAAGACAAAACTGACCATGAAAAATATAGACTACAAATGTTTCTAAGGCCAATGGCAAGACCCAAAGATCTAATTGTACTCTGATGTGTTGATGGAGATGATTTGTAAAGATAATTTAAAAAAGAGAGAGATTGATAGATATTATGTTTTTATCCTTACCTTCCTACGCACCTGCTGCTCTTTGGCGGAGTGGATCTTCACATGTTTGCGCAGGGAACTGGGGTCTGTGTAGCGTTTAGTGCAGCCTGGGATCTGACATGCATATGGTTTCTGAAATGGAAAATACACATGAGTCTGAGAATCAAAATTATATGCAGTTCAGCCACAATGAGGACACAGAAACACACTTCTATGGACACAAAAACATTAATTACATTACAACGACATTTATAATTGAGTGGCTATAATTATAGTTTATAAGAGACGTTAAATATGGTGCACAACATTTATGAACAGACATGGAAACTAAAAATACATCACATTTTAGACAAGCAACTATTTGGAACTACCAAATTAAATATTGTGTTAAAAAAAGAAAAAGTCTATATATATATATATATATATATATATATAATATATATATATAATATAATAGTCATTATTTCTGCTTCAAATTTCTAAATAGAAAACATAAAAATGTATTAAATGTCTACATTTCAAATCTGGGATTGAAAATTGTATATAAATCTTAAATCTTAAATCTAAAATTTACAAATAAATTGAATTTGAAAAGCTGAAAATAAACTAATTAATTAATTAAAAACAATTAAAAATCATTAAAATTGTTATTTCTAGGTTACTAGCACAGGTGTCAAATATGCTAATTTGTTCTTTATTTTAGATTTGTGTTAAATCAGACAACAACAACAACAAACTGTAATCATCCTTAAAATGTACACTTTCAAACTGCGTGTAAATGGACAAACACAAGTGCGATAACTGTTTATTTTGAGTGTTTATAAATATTCAAAGTTCAAGAGGAAAGACAGTATCCTACCTTTAAGCTGAGAGGACATAGGAAGAAGAAAAGAAGAATATAGATCATTTGGTAAATGTCAGACAGACATACAAGTACCGTACAAAAACTTCATGTACAGGTATTACAAACTACTGTGACAGTTTTATATTACTTTGTTTTTATTTTTTTAAGTTACATTAAATTAAGTGTGGCCAAGTACGGTAACCTGTACACGGAATTTGTGCTCTGCATTTAATCCATCCAATTGCACACAATGCTTGAACCACAACCTTCGGGCTACAAGTTTGATTCTCTAACCATTAGCCCACGACTGCCCCACATTTTATAAGCGTTGAAGTGTTTAAATGTACATTTTAAGATATATATCAGTGTACCCATGATTCTTCATTGGTAAACTTTACTGAAACATTCTCTCTGTCCAAAACATGTAGTGGTGATTTTCTCCCATGCATTTTACACTACTGTTTTTTTGTTTTTTTGTTTTTTTTTAAAAAGAGGCAGTCATTAAAGTGAAAGTGGATAGGCTTCCTTTATTAGCTCTCTTTTCCTACCTTCCCTCACTCTCGAAATAACGCTGTTTTTACAAGCCGCTCGCGGGGCAACTCATCTCTGCGCATTTATTTGTTTTCACTGTGCAATTCCATATAATCCCCCTGCCATGTATACACACTGAAACAGAAAACTAGAAAGCTTAAGAATGGCAAAAAGAAAAAAGGCAGTCAAGAATAAATATCATTACAGTCGGGAGTGATTTTTTCACTGTATATGAGGCATGTGGGAAGGGCTGTGACAGGACGCATAGGCAAGTAAATGTGCAACGCTGGGCATCTGGAGACGGGGGTTAATTGGCCATGGCAGTGTGGAGGTAGCGCAGCGCTGGAGCTGTACTGTGAGGGTGATACAGCATGAGGTTCTGCAGTTTAGTGTGGCATTACTAACTCAAGTTTTCCCTGACTTTTATTTTTCCTGAAATTGTTGGAGTGGGATGCAAGATGTGCCTGCTTCTCTCTCTATTTCCTTTTTCTGTCTCTCTCTGCCATGTGTCGTTGCTATCACAAACGGAGCATGGTGTTAAACAGCGTATGATATAATGAGTTTTCCCTTTTCAAACCATAGAGACATAACCTTATGCCTGTTTTGTGCGCACAAAATTAACTTGGGTCAAGAAAGTTAGCGAACAGCACATTTATGGGTTTGTTTTGTAAGGTCCATGTGGTTGGGGACTTAAGTGATTCACTGTTCTTGGGACTTTTGCTCTGAACTTGAAGGCCCTTTAATCACCCATGGTTTTAATTTTGTTAAA